>NC_081407.1:261465573-261765573 GCF_030272615.1 Cryptomeria japonica | reverse complement strand
GTGTATAGGGATCTAGGGAAAAGAGTCTAAATTGGCACAAGATTAAGCTATTAGTTAATATGTGAGTGTATAGAGTGATTCTCTCAAATGGACATTAAAATACATGGGAAATGGAATGGATATGCAAATTTTTCCATAACCATTCCCTTGCTTTAAGGTGAACACAAGTCCTACAATGATTGAGTATCTCAAAACACTCACAAACATGCATAAAAAGTAAATATATAAACATAATGACATTCATATAAAGGAATGGATGCTACTAAATTTCATTATGTAGATCCTTCATTTGAGATGCACTTTCCATTAAAACCTACAAAATAGAGGGAAAATATGTCACGAGTAACTTTTATAATGTAAGTAAGAACCATAGTCTAAATCTCACTAACAATAATCATAAGAGAGAGGGGGGCAAGGATATAAGGTGACAGATATTTTGTATGAAAAGTGGTAATTGTTAGCTATCGAGCTTGATCTTGTTGGTCCTGGAGCCCATTCGTTTATGAGGAGATGCATGTGGGTATCTCCCTATAGATTCCAAAGGGCTTCCCCCTTCCCCCCCAAAATGAAATTCTAGATGCATATTTAAATTGTGAAATGTTATTTTTTATGTGGTAAATTCGAATTGTCCATCATTAGGTCACAAATCTTATGGTAGAGGTTACATTGGTTTTTCTTGTCCTAGAAGATAACCCCCATTTTATGAGAGCATTATGTTATGACTATGTAGTAAAATGTATTGGGTGTGAAGATGGTGATGGAGAGAAGAGGAAGTTACAACTATTTGATTGTAAGTTGTATCCCTTCATTTTGTTGGGTAAATAAAAAGGAAGGATTAGTTGTTTCTTCGTGGACGAGTGAACCATGTATATTTGTGTCAAGAGCATTTTGTGTTATTTTATATATTTTAACTTTGTGTTCATTTTATTGTATATTGCTCTACCATTTTATTCTTGGCAGTAATGGAATGATAGGAAAATGGGATTCTAGCATGCCATTTGTTAATAATGAGTCTCTGTAAAGACCAATGACTATCTACAAACTAAGAATAAAAAATAACTCTTTGCAAACTTGTGAATGTATTAGTGACAAAACATGTCTCCTATATTTGGTTGCATTCATAAAATACAGGGAATTGTATAAGAGATAATAATAATACATGAAATGTAAATGTACGCCCTAAGCATATAAGCATTTACATCATGAAAAGTGATAATTATAGATGAGTGCATTATGTATAAGGTAAATAAAGTATGTTGACTGATAGTCACAATAAGCACATTGATTAAAGATATCATTAAGAAATGGTTTTATCTTTAGCATGGCCGAGTAAGAGTGGTGATGTGGCCCTCACTGGCCAAGAATACCCATGTAAATGTATAAGACACTATGAAAGGTATGCCCCTAATTTGGTAATATGAACAACAAAGGGAAGGAGATTGGTCCCTAGAGGTAATAAAAAATCGGATACATGGAATGACATCCACTTCACAATACAAGGAAGGCTCGTATTATCCCCAATGTAATAAGGATGTTGATTTGTAGCTTAAGATCTAATCGATAGAGCAAGGAAGGCTTCTTGTGTCCCCAATGTAACTCTTAGAACATGGTTAGGTCATGCATGTGTACAACTGTATGGTATAATCATGATAGTACAATTTCAAGGTAATCAATGCTATTGATGTTGGGGACTAGTTGAGGAGTATCTAACCAAGCAACTATAAGGTTCTCTACCCCAAAACTATATCACAAATTAAATAAACAACTTAATTTCACATTAATATGGAAATGAAAATAATCATATTCAATATATACAATTAACATATTATGTATATAATAATATTGTATTATTAAAGCGAGCAAAAAGTCGAGATGTGACAGTAACTAGCAAAACACTCAAGTGTTACACATAGTGGAATAACATGACATTTTGCAAGGAACTAGATTTTTTTGAGACAAATCATAATAACTTCAAGTGATTGACACATGGTAAGCATTATTTTTTTTATTACAAAATAGATCTCAAGAATCTTATCATCCTATTTTTTTTACCCTTAAACCTTTATTAGTTGAAAGTATTAAAGTGATATCACACTTTTATTTGTATGAAAGATAGCAATGATATGCATAAAATAGGAACCTAATACCCCATCGTGCACAAATGTGATAAGGATCAATGTTTCCATGATTAAATTGATCATTAGTTGGCATTGGGATTGGATGCATTCCCTAATGTAGCATATAGGTTCATTAGTGACATGTAGAATCACAATCTTTAATGTACCTTGAGCTAGGAGTCACCAAATTAAATGTGGTTATGTTGTGACATTTTCACACATCACCCCATTGCAAATGGGGACCCCCACTTTTTTAAGCATAGTTGTAAATACAGGTGTCCTAGTTTAGTATAGTTTAGATTTAGCGTCTTTTAAAATAAATAAATAAAAATAAATTAAAAATACCCGAAAATTTTTTTTAAAAATTGAAAAATCCAAAAAATTAAAAATTTCAAAATTTAAATTTTTTGAAAAATTGAAACTTTTGACTAAGGCATGATGATGCGTCGTGCTTTGCTTTCACATACGTCGTGCTTTGTTTTTACATACGTCGTTCTTTGCTTTCACATACATCATGCTTTGCTTTTACATACGTCATGTGTCGTCGTCACACGACACCTTCGCATGCCTTCTTTGCACCTTGCTTTCAAATATGTCACGCATTATCATCGCGAGCTACCTTCGCACATTGCTCTCGCATACATTGTGCGTTGCTGTCGCACAACGATGTCGAGTTGCTGTTGCACTTTACCTTCACATTGTTTTTACACTTTTCCTTTGCATTATTGTTGCACTTCGCTTTCACGTTGTTGTCACGCAACGTTGTTGCGTTGTTGTTGCACTTCGCTTTCACGTTGCCATCGCACATCGCTCACACATCGCATTGCACATACTGCTCTTAGTCATCACACATTACCTTTGCGCGTCACTGTTATGTGCTTGTCGCGTGTTTCTCTCATACATATCATGAATTTTACATACGCCACACAAAGCCTTTGCGCTTACGCGATAGCGTTGCGCTCATCATGCCTCACGCATTGAAGAATTAATCAATTGATGAGGAATTCATATGGCAAGTGAAGAAAGAAGTGTATGAGAAGGTGGGTCACGTGATGAGGTCATGAAATCAATGCAATGGAGACAAACGATAATGGCTTGCGAGCGCTTGACGAGCGCTATTCGCCAACTTGCATTGCACAACGTATTTTTCATGTTGCGTTCAGCGTGACGACTCAAGGAGTCGATGAAGAGACATTTAGCGAAACCCATTTGCATGGAACTCACGAGATCCAAGACGGCTAACTCTGACTTTGAAAGCAAGACTCACACACCCCATGGGGATTGATTCGAAGATATTAAATGAGGGTGGCACTGAGCTCAGTTAACTATACATTTGGCAGTCTGAAGCATATGAAAGAGGGCGTTCAACGATGTTATTCCCACATTTTGAACCATACGCGATGCAAGCCTATTGGTAGGATCAATATGCTCCCTTCAATTCAAGCTCATAAAGTTTGAAGCCTCATACAAAGGCATTATTGATCACATTTGATGGCAGCCACTCATCGATTGGATTTAAAGGGTGCAAAGGTCGAAGCAATTCCAATTTGTACCAAGAAAGCGACCATTTAATATATGTTGTGGACATTTACAGAGGTATCATATTTCATATGGTACGCTAAAAGGCAAATCAAAGTGTTCATTTAATGAATGATGCAAAGCATTCATGAAATGCACCCAAACGCCATTAATGAGGGTGGCGATTAGATCGCATTAGCCTCCCAACGAAGCAATTCAACCAGTCACATTTACCAATCTGAATGAGACCGTCGAATAAATAGCAAGGGTCACGATTTTTCAAATGCAAACTATTCAATGTAAGTCATCGGTGCATTGTGATAGGAATTGTTATAAGTTTGAACTCAGTCATATCATTGATCGAATTCAAACCGATATTGCTTGCATACAGGTGAATCATCCAAGCCGATCCATTACACCATCAGGGTAAGGCAATACTCAGCTAATTTGATTGCTAAGCTTGGACAATTATTATTTTGGAAGCGATTTTGTAAACTGGCGACTTAACTTCACCTCTACATTCGATCACCAGCAGTGACTACTCATGCAACGTATGGATCAATGCGATTTTGATGTGGGTTGGGATGAGTCTATTAAAAAAGATGTTGATCTTAAGACCCACTATTTATGCCTAGCTCTAACTTTTGTCACACAAATTCACAACGAATGTTCTTAAGGACCAGCAATTGCATCTAAAGATGATGATCGATTTCAAACTTCTGATCATCAGCGACTCACCATTTGAAAGCAACTTTGATGATTGTCGCAGTGAATAAGCCAATGCACAACAAATTTATCCTCCAAGGGTGATAACGTCTTTGATCAACAATTACAATATCTTTCTGATTTAATACTCTAAGAGAACATTATGATCAACATGCATGGCGATTTCAATTAGGTGAATTGAAGGGATACTCAATTAGCCGATTTGCATCAAGTCACAACAAATCGATATCAGGGCGGCAACGACAAATAACCATTTTGATCAACACAGGTCACTCTAGGAAGTACAACAAATTTTTTTGTATTTGTGAGTCTCTGTGATCATCAGAACAATCGGTGAGCGATAGCGATTCTTGTTTGACAACGAATATACTTCCACAAAGAGGGATTATATTCTGAATCAACAATTCACACAATTTGTGAAATGATTAGAAGATGATATCTCTGCGACGTTAAGGTTGGCGATGTGAGATCAAACTACAAATACAAAATTGCGATTTTGGAGAACAACGATCAATGTGCATCATTCTTCAAGCAGCTACATTCATAGATGATGCAGGTCACAAAGTGATATTCAATAAAGAACCAGTAATTGGAAGCAATTATAATCCTCATGTTCAGCGATTTTGACATCTACGATTTGTGCCTAGCTCGAATATCAAACATACCAATTCACTGCGACTTGTATTAAAGATCAGCGAATTCATCAATAATTCATACCATGTTCTGACAAAGAGTTCGAATTTTGATTCAAGGGAAATGATTATATCAGCAACCCTGCGACATTAATTTGGTCTTCTCATCGAATTGATTGGATATCAAGTTGATTACCAATATGATCTAAGGCATTCACAAAGTTTGAAGCGAATTTGTTTGACTACTAACAGAAATCAGATTATGGCTCGTGGTGACTTGGTTTTGTCTTATTCGATCATTACATTGTCCTGATTGTAACGTCTTCATCTTAGAATTTTTGAAAGAATAGTTGTTAAATTTAGATGATTATGTTCAATTAATGGTTGAAGGTGTAACTTAGAATTACAAGGTTTTCATGCCTAGATAGTCGATTACGTATTTGCAAATGCATGCCATTGCGTGACACTAATTTAGTCAATTCTTGCAGGTTATATTGGCGGGATCGTGACAGGAACTCATCAAGGAGGACTCAAAGAGTGTCATCGTCAAGTCGAAGATCATATCATATTGGAGCAATGTAGGTGACACCAACCTTGGATGCATCAACGTGAAGAAACTTCAAGGCAAGCTTTACACCACTAGGACAATAGGACTCGCGAGAGCGATGATGGAAAGTGGCATCGTCAAGGCAGCCAACATCCCTTTAGTAGCGTAGTGCAACGAGCTCACCGTTGAATGCACAAGGCAAAGTTTACTTTAGTGGCGAATATTTGCCAGTGGCGAATATTTGCCAATGGCGAATATTTGCCAATGGTGAATTTTTCACGTCGGCCATGTCGGAAATGGCGAATATTTTGTACCGTTTGGGGGTGGCCATGTCGCCAGAACATTATCAATTTTCGTCATAGTCACGGCCCGATCGCCATATGTTTTATGCAAATAAATGTTTCTATGCGATGATTTCGCCAATACAATATATGGTGGACACACGGTAAATTTAATTGTTTCGCCTACACTCTCTAAGGTTGCCTTAATAGATGACCTTAATTCGCCTATAGGCATGTGAAGATTTGTTAGCCAGGGGGACCCAATTTGCCTGACATCTTGCCGACGCGTGTCTCCATTCACCCCAACTTTCGCCAACTATATTGTATTTGGCTATTATTTGGATGACCTATAATCGCCTTGAAAATTACATAAGTCGTATTTGGATGACCTATAATCGCCTCGAACATTACCTAAGTCGTGTTATAGTTACACGGGATTCGCCAAATATTTGTATACCATATAAAATTCCCGCGGAATTCGCCATATAAGGATTGGTATAACTACATGCAAATATCATATCTATCTCAATATCTCAACACAATCTGGTGGGTTCTAGGCTCTGAATTCTGATCAATAGTGAAGTTTCAGACCAAGGAAAATCATTGTTGTTGAGTCGTTGACTGTATTGGCGACTGCTAGTGACCTAAAGCCTAAAGGTGAGCGATCATATTTTTAAAGTGGTATATTATACATTATAGCCTATTATTGCTTCTTCAACAAATTGATATTTTTTTGGCAACCTTTATTTCGTTGGAGATGTCAAACAGGAAGAGGGGTAGGAAACCTGCAAGTGGGGAAGGCCAGGAGAGGCCAACAAAAAGCAGAATGTTGTCTTCGTACTTTGGCATTGGATGTGAAAATCAAGAAGGTACATCATCACAAGTACAAGTACAAAATTTGCCACCTGCACTGCATGTTGAAGATGGCGGCGAACCTGATATCTCAGATCAGGATGATCTTGAAGAAGATTATCTGGTAGATACCCAAGTTAGCCGAAATGATATAATCGACTTGGGTGATAATGCCATTGATGATAGTGCATGGAAGGGGAAAAGAATAGCCATATCAAAAAAGGGTGAACCACAATCAAAAAAGGATCGGGAGTGGGATATGTCAGTGAGGAATTTTCAAATTAATTGGGCATCAAAGTATCCATTTATTGAACCAGTCAAGAATCCAATTGAAGGCGAGCCTCCAATAGAATGTAGGTGTAAGATTTGCACTTGGAAACATAACAAGGAAATTAGGTTGCAGCTAAAATTTGACACCATAAAAAAACATATGGGTAAAGTTTATGAAAAACAAATGATAGACGGGGTTGAAAAATCAGTAATAAGATGGAAAACAAAGGATGAATGTAAGCATGTGAGGAATGCCGAAGAGTATTATTTTCATGAGAAATTACAAACGAAGCCTACTGAAGTTAAAGGTTCTATTGAAGCTATTTTTGGAAAAGCAAAGCAAATAGAACAACTGGGAAAAGTTGTTCAGTTAAGCGTTGTTTTTCATATTTTGAGCAGAGAGCGTGCTATGACAGATTTCCCATCAATTAGTGGTTTATTACACTTTTGAAAGTTCCTAACTATCCTAATAGACACTGGTCAGTAAACAGTGGAAGGGAATGGGCAAGTTGTCTTGCTAAGGTTGAAAAAGAAGATGTACAGGAAAAAATAAGAGAGTCAAACTTCATTGCATTTTCTTTAGACGAAGTTACCGCAGTAAACAATACTTCATGGGTATGCATGCATGTTTATACTGTAGAGAATCATACCTGCCAACCTCATCTACTATTTGTTGCTAAAATGAAGGAGAGTGCGACAACGGAAAATTTATTTCAACTAGTAAAGAGAAGTTTAATTGAATATGGAGGTATGGATGACATGACGGTGGCCAAAAAATTGGTTTGTGTTGGAGCAGATGGAGCTTCAGTAATGCAAGGTCACAGGAATGAACTTTGTACAAAGATTGAAACTTCATTTGCACCGTACATTACTGCAATTCACTGCATGGCTCATAGAATGAATCTAGCTTTTGGAATTGTGAGCAAGTTTGCTTCAGTTAAAAAAAATGAAATTTTAATCAGAGAGCTCTACTCACACTTCTGTCGAAGTCCCAAGTGATTTATGGAATTTCAGAACTTTGTTGATGGATTAACTGATGGGAACAAGATTCTCAAGGATAATGATACCAGATGGATCTCTTTGGATGGTCCAGTGCATCGAGTGTTTTCAGAATATCCATCCTTGATTGGACTATTTCACACAACTCGCAACGAATCAGATCAACCGAAATTTCCAGAACTTCTTGGCAGGTTAAGTAATTTAGAAACACTCTTAACTTTAGCAGCTCTTCTACCCATGCTAGAGGAAATGAGGAATATTATGAAGGCTACCCAAAAAAGAGCTCTGTATATTGCAGAATATGCTACGTTGCGTAAGATGACATGCCTGACCCTCGACAATCTCTATCGAAATCAACCAACACTATCTGATGAAAAATTTGTTAAGTGGCGGACACTCACAGATTTGAACAATCCTGATAACTTTTTACAAATCGGTGCAAACGGGGAGGTATGTGCCAATGTATGGGGAGTTGAGATACCAATGCACTTCTATGCCACGGTTGACCCCGAGGAACCAGGAAAGCACCCCAGGAAGAAACTAGCAAGAGTTACAAAGGAAGATTTCGACAAGATTGTTGAGACTGTAACTACTTCTGTGAAGAAAATTACATATGATCTTTCCTCACAAATTAGAAGCAAATTCCCTCCTCACAACCTACTCGAAGCCATGTCTATTGTGTTTCCTCATTATTGGAGCCTCAACAGTGCATTTGATTTTCGAAGTAAGCTACTGACTTTGGTAAAACAATTTTGCATTTCCAGAGAATTTAATGGAGTAACTATAAATGGAATATTAGACGAAACTCATCTTTGAGAGCAATCAACTCGTTTTGCATACACTATGAAAGAACAATATGCCAAAATGGATAACCCCCGCGAAGAGGGATCAGTAACAAGGGTTTGGAAATATATAGCTGAGAACAAAACCTTGCGTGATTCAATGCTAGAATATGTGAAGCTTGCTGATTTATGTCTTACCATGGTATTGGGTTCAGTGGAAGATGAGAGAGTTTTCAGTGCTTTGGGGTTCCTAAAATCAAAGCTAAGAAACAAACTAGACAAAAATTTATAAAATTGCTTGAGGCTCTATACATCTAGGTATGATGTCCACACTTTTCCTTATGATAGGGCACTGCAAATCTGGAGGTCCAAATGTGAAAGAAGAGGTTTGGGCAACACTTCAAACCAAAGTGCCAGTGGGACTACTGGAGCTACTAGTAGCATTGAGATGCAGTTCGATGAAGATATGTAGACTTAGACTCAGAGTGAAGAAACCATAGACAGGAATCAAGAAAGCACCGAATTTGATGAGGATGAATGGCAACTGTAACAGTAAGAGATTGGTATTTATTAATCTTATTACTGTACCTCATCATTCATATTACAAAAGCATATTAATTTTTGCAATTAGAATTTAATATTGATTTGTAATTATATTTTTCAACTTTCTATTTCCAGATTTAAAATAGCATAATAAAAAAAAACCATAATGTGTTTATTGATATAGAGATGTTTATTGTTTATTTATATATGTTTGAGTCTCAAATCTGTGTGATACATTTCAGAACCATATGATACAATTCATTCAATAGTAATACACATGTCGAGAACTTAGATTTTCATTAATTCTTTCAAAATATAGCCATATGATACAATTCATTCAATAGTAATACACCAAATTCCAATCTGTCTGATTCTCCATACCAATTGCAATAAGTGAATACAAAGTTTCAGAACCCTTTGCAAATGACCCTGAATTCCCTTTTATAAAAACAAGAGAGCAACAACAACTCCTGTGTGATTCTCCAATGTCCATGCAAAAGTGAATACAAAGTTTTAGAAGTAAAACCCTTTGCAAAATTGCAAATGACCCTGAATTCCCTTTTATAGAAACAAGGGAGCAACAACAACTTTAGGTCGAATTGCAAGTTTGCAACATGTGAACACTGAACATCAAAATCACAAACTCAACACATATTTATATGGCCATCACAGGCCGTATTAGCAATTTAACATCTGCTACATGTTTGATGTCTCCTGTTCAAAAAACAAAGTTCAAAATTAAATATTAATTCACGCCATGACAAATTAAACATAGATAATAGTAGTGCCTAAAACCTACTAATCAGAAATAAAGAAATGCATAAATGTTAAAGCAAGGGAGAATTTGAGAATACAAATTTACTGGCTGAAGTTTTGCACTGTGCATCATAGATTCATAGGCTGGATTAGCAAAATAACAATAGAGAGTGTTTTTTTTTCCTATTCATAAAATAGATTCATAGGCTGGATTAGCAAAATAGCATTAGCCAGTGCATCATAGATTCATAGGCTGGATTAGCAAAATAGCCAACAGAAAAAACATAAAACCTTGAAATTAAGAATAAATGAAGAAAATTATGCCATACATACTATGATTCTTAAGAATTCTGTGCCAGTTTTTGTAGGGTGCTCCACTCTTCGTCTGATGGAAGGTCAATATTCTGTAAACTATGGAAAGTCAACTCCAACTTCGTCAACATTCCATATTTATAAGATTTACTTGACATCACTGTTTCATCCAATACTGTATTTAGAGTTGTAAATGGTTGGATGAATTCTAGAAAGCTTTTGGGAGTTGTGTCCTTTGGAAGCAAGTCTAAGTCAGACTTCATTTTTATCTCCATGATTTTTTGTAAGCTTCTTCTCCAATGAATTTATTTGATATGTCAACAGGGTTAGGCAAACCAAGTTTAATCAATTTTTTTTTTCATTTCTTGCAGCTTCACTATCTTTTTTCCACAACTGTCCATAACTTCTGATGTTTCCCTTAGCTTCTGGCATTTTTGAATGATAGATAATGTCTTAACTGCGACATCAATGCAACTCTTAATTCCCTTGGATGCCAGGTAGCTGTCACTAGAACTGTAGACTACTTTCAGAATCTTTTTTGTCATTTCCTCTTTTGAATAAACATGTGTGCTCTTCTTATAGTGCCCTTTGATTTTTATAAAAATTTGTCTCATACTTTCAGTCAATTGAAACCATTCACACAACTTCTCACTACTTTGTATTATTCACCGCCAAATGTTTTCTTGTATATACTTCGTTGTATTTTTCATATTGTCTTTCAATCTATCCTCCAAAGTTTTTATTTTATCATTTGCATTGTGCAGGTCTTCTTTCATTTGTGCACATTTTTTTCTTTCTTCCTCTACTTCCTCTTGCAAATGTTTTTCTTTTTCATTCCCATGATCCAATAGGTCCTGTAACTTTCTCTTTTATGCGGTAGTAGACTCATAACTTTTGTATAATTTTTTAAAACTAGCTTTTTCCTCAACAACTTTTTTACTGCTTTTAGCCAATTTTTCAATCAGGTCCTTCAATTTTGCATCCTTCTTCTCCTGCTCTGCAATTTCTACTGCAGAGCCCGAATTTTTAATCCTTTTCTGTAAATCATTGCACTTGCTATCTGCTACTTTCCTCCTTGATTTTTTCGTTTTCCAGGTCTGCCTGTAACTTTTCTATTTGTTTCTCCAGTTTATTTTTTTCTCTCTCCACCTTTAGCAGTGAAGTGTAGACCACTTCGTTAGTCCTTTTTGACACACTAATTTTGTCCACATTATCTACTTTGGAAAAATCTATTTGGAGGGTGCTAACTTGAAATTGAGAGGGATCTATCTGACTGTGTGGTGGATTTTTATCTTTAGATGTGTCCGAGGGCATAACAACCATGAACTCCATCATATCTTTCTGTGGGTCATATGTTGGAAATATCCTATTCCTTGCAGGCTGTTCGTTTACAACTTCAAACATGAAATTCCTATGAAATGCTTTCTTTTTTTCTTTATTTGCTTTTGTTGTGTGTTCATATTTTTCATAGTAATCATGAAATTGAAAATCTGGGCTTGCTGAAGCAATTGAATGTTTGAAAAGTGACATAGGAATGCCATAGGCTCCAGTTCCACTTATTCCTGTGGTTTTAACTTATGCTTGACGAGGATTACCAACAGCAGTTCCTGATGCTGTCCCACTCCCACTAACACTTTCATGTGTAGTTTTCATAGTCTTTTGAGGTGTGTGATCTGAAGCTGCAAATGATTGATTTGTAGTGTCAGTGGCACTTGATATAGGATTCTCAATAGTAGGAGATTGAGTATCTACCTCTAGTGGCCTCTTGCGAGAGATTTTTTGTTGTTGCCCTTGTCCAACACCAAGACAACTAGTATCAGTAGTAGTACCCATGCCAACCCCACCAATCATAGTGGCACTTGACTGAACATTAATAGGAATACTATCCCCAGATTCCCCACCAGTGGCAGTGGCACTTGATTCACCACCAATGGGAATACCATGATGTGGTGGTGGTTGTGGATTTGAACCTGAAACAAATGTAGGTGGACCCTAAGCGTAATGAGTAGTACCTATCTCTGATGAATTTGAAGAATCAAGTCCAATGACTAGTTTATACGGACCTTTTGATTTTGATTGTGATGGAAGTTGTACCTGAAGTGGATACCAAATGCCCTCTCCTCTGGGACCTAGACCACCACCTTCAAAACCCATTTTTTCACAAGGTTTGCCCCTTTGCTATATTTTTCTTTCATGGACTAATTGACTCCACCTAATATTTTGGGGACTATAGTAGTTGTTGGAGGGGGCTCAACGGCAACCTCATGCTCATCATCATCACCTTCAATCCCGCCATGCTCCATACCCCACAATTTGCTAAACTTTGCATCCTCATCGATGCTCTCAAATTCTGCACTTGTCTTTGGTTCACCGAGATTCCTCCTCATAGTCCAAAAATCATTTATTTTGGTTTGAGTGAAATAATTCTCTTTACATTCATGCATAATTGATTTGGGAATAGTTTTTTTAGATGGATTAGCAGATTTTAGATAGAAATTGTAGGACCTCCTATTTTGGATGCCCTGGCCCTCCTCTATTGTCCTCTCTGTGTGCATTTGCAATGACATAATTTGTGATGAAATTTCTTATGTTGAAATGTTATTGTCAACTGCAATTTTCTCCATCTCTTTTTTAACCTCATCCCAGGAGTCCTTGTTTCTAAGCTTTTCTAGCAATGGCTTACTTTCATGTTGACATAATGTTGAAGAGTTCCCATTTTTCTTAATCCTTGCTTGAACTACACCGATTGGATCATATTGCCAAAGACCCTCATCACCAAAGTTAAAAATTGTCAAGAAATCATGTGCCACAATGAATGCTTTTCTCTCAAATGTGAACCCTCCACATGAGAAAGGTAAGGAAGGATATATGCTCTTCTTTTGCTGACCATAGAACTGTCTATCTGTGCTCTCCAATTGTCGTACATACTCTAATGCAAATACCCTCTCTGTCACATGTATTGGAAGTCTATATGGTTTTACTGTCGATTCGTAAAACTTTAACACAGCGAATTCTTCCATGAAGAACCAGTCAGCCAATTCTATTTGACTTTTGAGTTGAATGCAATCTCTACAAGACACAGACAACCTAGGCATTGGAGTGCTTGTAATTTCATTATACATTGGTGCCAAAAAGAAGTCTACAAAATGGTTGTAGTTCTTTCTATTATCATGCATCCTTATCTTTGGGGTCCAATCATATATTGGACACTCTGTTCTCTTCCCAGTCTTCTCATCAATCTTATAGCTCACAATTTGAAGCTTGTTGGTCTCAAATATTGCACGATACTTGGATAGAAGGAGATAGCACAAGTAGGATGAGAACCTAAATGTCTTACAGAAACCTTTTTTATCATTAGTAATTGTTTTTGCATGGATTTTACAATGTGCTCAATAAAATTATATCTTACTAGTTGACCTGCACAATGGATATTATAAATCAATTCAAGAAGGCTTGCACCCACTTCCCTATCATTTTCCAATCCCAGGCAAAACGACAGCAAGGAAATAGTATCCCCAACCCATGGAACAAAAATTTTAGAATCATAAGGAGGCTTATGATTATGATCCAACACAATACCAGTACCAATCTTTATTAGAGCTTTGATAAATGAATCTTTGCGACTTGGATCAAGACTCTCACAATTCTTTGCCAGCTTTCCTAAGTCAATTTGGACGTTTGAGTTTTGGGCTTCAAATCCTAGGTTCAACAAACGAGCAAATTCTCCCTCATTTATGGATAGAATTTCCTCTTTTGTATTTTTATTGACAATTGTTTTTTTATCTTCATCATAATTTTTGGTGCAGACCATGACAAAACCAGGGCAAGGGAATACTTTAGGTAACACCATGCTTCCCAATCCAACATCCCACGATGCGATTTTATTTGTTTTTTGTTGTAACATTGGGTTGAAAATAGTAAATTTTACCCTGGATGCATCTGTCGCCTTACTAGACAATGTATATCTAATATCTATGATACGTTTTTCACCATGGATAGCAGGGTCATAAATATCATGGTATTCATCAGTGAAACCTGGTGTTTTAACCAGTTCGGTTAGGTACATTTTGTTTTTCACTTGGCTTCTTGTAGAACTACTACTTCTCGTTTTCCCCATCACTATTATTGTTAATAATTCAAAATAATGCTAGATAAAAACCTGAAAATGCTAACCCTCAAATTGGACCACGGGATTACCAAAAGCAAAAAAGGCAGGATGTAGGTGTTCTAGATTTTACCCGAAAATTGGAATTTCTATTTCACTAGATTGGCGCAGACAGTCTCCGTTGCAACTTGCATTCCTCAATCTAGTAGTTGTTTCTGAATCTCCCTCGATTTACAGGTTTGTCCAGGAAATGAAAGATGATTATGATTTACGAGTCTCTTATTTTGAAAACTCTAAAAAGTAGAAAAGTAAAACCTAAATGGCAAAATATCAAGAATCATGTTGTAATTTTATTAATTACTATTAATAACTATTCAATGCCGAAGGACAAAACATTCATTACTTCAGTATAAATCCCGAGGACATTAAGAATCATGTTGTAATTTTATTAATTATTATTAATAAGTATTCGATGTCGAAGGATAAAACATTCACTACTTCAGTATAAATTCTGAAGACATTAAATGTAATCAGTAATACGTTCAATTCTGGGCGAAGTTCTCCCAAATGTTTTCACTTCCCACATTCGGGTCGAAATCCACCCTAAGTCGTTGATCTTTGCTCATCCAACAGACGAGGGACCAAGGTACCTGTTGTGACTTTATGGGTCTATTTTTTTAAGTCTGTTCAATAATTTTAAACTTTCGTCTGAAAAAGTGCTTTATAGACTTACTTATATTTAATTAAATTTAAAATGTTTCAATTCCGAGCGAAGTTCTCCCAAATGTGTTCACTTCCCACATTCGGGCCGAATTCCACCCTAAGTCGTTTATCTTTGTTCATCCGACGGTCGATGGTACATGTTTTAAGATGTAGTGGGTCCCACGACTTCTGCCATTTTTCTGGCACGTCACCATAATCGTGTCACTTTTCGAGTTTGATTTTTAGTCTATTTAATCATTTTAAACCTCTGCCCGAAAAAAAGCTTTATAGACTTAATTATATTTAATTACATTTAAAATGTCCAATTCCGGGCGAAGTTCTCCCAAATGTGTTCACTTCCCACATTCGGGCCGAAATCCACCCTAGCCGTTGATTTTTGTTCATCCAATGGTCGATGGTACCTGTTTTAAGATGTAGTGGGTCCCACGACTTCTGCCATTTTTCTGGCACATCACCATACTCGTGTCACTTTTTCGGTTTGATTTTTAGTCTATTTAATCATTTTAAAATTTCGCCCGAAAAAAGAGATTTTTAGACTTAATTATATTTAATTAAATTTAAAATGTCCAATTCCGGGTGAAGTTCTCATAAAGGTGTTCACTTCCCACATTCGGGCCGAAATCCACCCTAGCCATTGATCTTTGTTCATCCAACGGTCGATGGTACCTATTTTTAGATGAAGTGGGTCCCACGACTTCTACCATTTTTTCTGGCACGTCACCATACTCGTGTTACTTTTCGGGTCTGTTTTTGAAGTCTACTAAATCATTTTAAAATTCCTCCCGAAAAAGAGATTTATAGTCTATAGAGTCATAGACTATAAGTATAGACTTTCACTTAATTCTATTTAATTAAATTAAAAATGTTCAATTCTAGGCATTGGGCAATAGTTTGAGATAACTATTAACTATTAAATATAATGTTAATAATAAATATTATTTGTAATTAAAGATGTGCAATAGTTTGAGATAACTATTAAATATAATGTTAATATTATTTGTAAAAATTTTAAATTCAAAAATAGTATTAAACATGAAACTTAGTTTCTAGAATAAAACAAATAACTAAATAAAAATATAAATTTTGATATGCAATTTGAAAGGTAAAAGTTTAATATTAAAAAGAAAACATTCAATATTAAATCTAAAATATTAATTTAACGTTTAACAAAATTCTTTGAAAACATGTTTACGATATATAATTTTCAAAAATAGTTCTAAAATATATATAAAATTTCAACATAAATTTAGTCTATTAATTTAAAAAAATGTGCAACTGCAGTCCTCAACTTGTTTAGGCGAGCAAATTTGGAAAGTACAAATGCCAAGGTGGCAATTAATTGTTGCACAAAGAGTTGTTTGCGGCATGCTGCACGAAAGGAGGAAGGGGAGGATGGCAGGAAATCTTTTTCCTGATCTCATGGCATTAATGTCTTATTGTGCACATTCATTACTTGGCCTATAAGAGTTAAGACGAAGGCAGATTTTTTCACCTTTTCATTTGTGTACCACTTTTTGCTTTGAAGTAGTTGCAAGTGCAGAACAAATCTGTAGTTCGTAAAATCGTACCTTCTGTAAGACGATGGAGGCCAATTTCACACTTCGAACAGACAAGAAGTTGGTGCCCTTTTTTGGGCAAAGTATCTGATAAACGAATGCAAGGACTATTCAGGTTTAAGGAGGAGAAGTTGTGGGCGGCAGCTCGACTGATGCTTGTGGAGGAGGTGGCACATATCAGTCACCGGTATCGAACTAACATGGAGGTTTACTCTCTGATTATGGCGTGGGCCTGTGAATTCGAACCAGAAGTGGAAAAGGTAAAACTCACATTGGTCAAATTGATTGATGGGGAGTTTTTGGTTAACCTGGATTCAATCTTGGAGTGGGTGGTGCCAGGAGTTGGCATTCGAATTATGGAAGGGGACAACTAGGAGGAATTGCTTCCTTTTATTCGTGGCCTAGAGGATGAAATCAAATACCAGTGCCGTGAACAAGCCCGAGTGGGGTGGAAAGCGATGAAACTCTTTGTTAAATTAACGAGGGTGGATGAAGTCCTGAATACTTTGCATGTGGTGGCAAGGATGGAGGTTGGTAGGGCATTAAGAGATAGGGCTAAAGAAGGAAGGGCCATATAGCTACTGGCAAGCTTGGAGGGTGACCCTGACTTCGGTTTCCTAAACTGCGTTCCAAAAATGAAAGCTAAAGCGACAAAAGGGAAAGCCAAAGCATCGACCTCTAAGGAGGGAAGGGACTGGGAGGAAGGGACCCAGGGGGATAGTGAGACTGAGTGAGCGGCCTATCGACAATGAACTAGTTTTTTTGTCTGCTTGCTATAAGCTGTGGACAAATTTTGTATCTTGAAACGTTTCAATTAATTGAATGAAAAAACCTTGACCGATAAACTTTTGTATCTTGCAACTTTTGAAATTTTGTATTTTGAATGACTATATAGTAATAGTATATATTTATAAAATTATAATCAACCATAATCAATGTACAAATAATTAATGGAACGAATTGAATTTTTTTTTTATAGCATTACATAAAAAGATCACGGTATTTAATTTATTTCCTTTGTTTAACAAATAATTGAAATAATGTAGCTCATATACAAAAAGCATTTGAAATAAATTAATTAATAAAAATGAAATAGAATTATAGAAAGCATTTTTATATCCATAAGACTGTAAGAGGCAAAGTGAAACAAACTGGAATTTGAAAAATTATCATTAATATTTATGCTTTTGAAATTTACAATTTTTTCATCAGAGACTTGAGTCCCCCAAAAACTTAAAAGCCAAAATGAGTGAGCCACTGGCACTCAGCCTGTTAGGGTTCAAGGACATAGGGAAAAAAAACTACAAGTAGTGGAATTGTTTACAATTTTTCCCTAAGAATCTGGCCCTCCTTCCATGTAGAATTTTTCAAACAACATAAGTTGAGAGAATTCTTCAAGCCACATGTAGTTTGGAAAGTCATCCAGGAGGAACCATTTTTGGAGGAAGTCCCTGCCAATCCGCGCCCATTTTCTGTGATGCATCAGCTACTCCGCATTCAGGTTTAGGAGAAACGGTTGCCTAGCCACTAGCAATGTTTGGTTAGGGAGGAGAAGATTGGATAAATCACTCGCCCAAGGGATCCCCACCCCTATTTCTGCAAGAACGACAAGATTAATGTCATCTCCGAGGAAGTCTTCCTTAAAAACCTTCCTCAACAACATCAGAATATCCACCTTGTCTCCTCCCAAGTCTAGAAGAGACGCTAAGAAGCGCGATGTAAGGTCCGTGTTAACACAGTACGTATTTTCGTTTCGCAGAAATTCTTTGCCCAACACCATCCACACAGCTTCATTGGTGAACGATCCAACCTCCTTGCAGACTGTTTGGAGGGTTGGGTCTCTAACGGAGCCTAGAAAGGCCCTCTGGTCCTCTGCAGAAATGCTTCTCAAGTGGATGGGAGTGTCCATCTTGAGAAAACAGATTAACAAATTAAACAACCTGAGCAATGAGCCTATAAACCTAAAATACCATGAGCTGTGATGATTTATCTACTAAATGGCAAAGGCTAATTGAAGATGAAAGAAGCAGAGATCGTATATAAGTTGTTGAAGCTCTTGATTGTAATAATTACTTCTTTAACAGTATTAACTGCTATAAAAAAATTTAAATCTTTCGTATCTCTGCAAATCTTTCCCATTATTGCACGAGTGTGCGAAATTGGAAACAGCTATGAACTAGTACCAAATTGGCAAGTATCACATTTGAAGTAGTGGGGATAGAGTGGATTGTCGTAAGTGAAAATATATATATTAAATGAATGAAATTATCAATCGCGATTCGTGACATTTGATACGTGTCTATTGAATCCAATTCCATTCTAGGCACTTTTTGGTGAGCTATGTTCTCTTCAGAAAATTGGGCCGAAATAAAACTTCAGCCATTGATATACGATCATCGAACGGTTTAAAATCATTGATAGATTTTAGGTATGTGTCACCCTTTACATGTCAAAGAGGCATGCTTATTGATACATCCTGCAAAGTTCGGACTCAATGTATTATATGATATGATGTACTGATGTGATGTGATGTGCCTTGTCTATTAATGGCAATGAATTTATGAAATCGCCAATGAATTATATATTGTACCATAAATAACAAAATATTCGCCAAAACAAATTAAAAAAATTTCAAGCAGTGGATAAAAATTGCCAATACATTTAAATAATTTTCAAACGGTGGATAAAAATCGCCAATACATTTAAATAATTTTTCCTTCGGAGTAAAAATTTTCACTCATACAATTATATATTTGTTCCTTTTAACAATAATTATTTGCCTCCCACAATAAATATTTTCCCCATAGAACAAGGTATTGTTTGCTAGAAATTTATGGCATTTTCACACCCTAGAAAAAAAATCGCCAATACAAAATAATTTTTTGCCCTATTTTGAAAAAAAAAATCGCCATCGATATTAAAATTTCCCCCCGAAAAATAATGTTTGATTCGCTAGGATTTTACATAGTTGCCCAGGGGGGGTTTCTTAAAGTTATCCCTAGCGCAAGGCATTATAATCTTGATAGAAAAGTGATTACTGCACCAGATGGAGACAAATTGAGTCATCATAGATAAGTGGAAACAACAAGTTGTACAAGAGAGAGTAGCGTCACCCAAGCCAGTCAATGACGCAACAGGCAGTGACATATACATAAAAATTAAAGACAACGATGAGCAAGATATGACATCTCTGCAAGAAGAGCAAAATATGGAAGAAATGCAAGTTGAAGAGAAAGATAGTTATACTAATTTGGCTAAGAGAGATAGATTGTCGAAGAAAGTGATCATCAAGTTGTGAGATCACACAAAGAGAAGTAGGATCAATGCACTTCAAGACACGATAAGGACCATGTTGTAGTGTCATAAAATTGTGACCCTAACAATTTTTGACTACATTAGGGTCCTTTTTCGACTGCATTAGGGTCCTCATGCACGTGAGTTTGAATCCTTTAGCCTGATCAGAGATCAGAGATTGCTCAACCCTTAGAAACAACTTCTTCCTTGGCCTCTGCATCACCCCGTCTGCACTCTGCCCTGGAGAAAGGGGTAGGACAAGGGTGTGGTGCCCTTTTCCTCCTAGGACAGGGGTGTGGTGCCCCTGTCGCTGCCCTATTTTGGGGTAGGACCCTTCCTAGGGTTGCATTGTTGGTTGTGCATTGAGCGGGAAACTCCCCTAATGTCGGCCTATGTCGAAAATCAAATCCACTAACATGTATTTAAGGGGAATTCGTCCTCTCATTTGCAAAAGGTGGGATAGGTCGAAGTTGGATAGATTCAAGTTGCACAAGCGATCAAGCATTCAAGAGCATTCAAGCATTCTTTTCCAGTATTGAGCATTCTCAAGTCTCCCTTCAAGGCTAGGTGTTGCATTCAAGTCAAGGATTCAACCATTGAAGAGGATATTGATTCCAACATTCCATTCCATACAAGCATTTCTATCAACATTGCTATCACAACCTCCCTTAAGGTGATTTACAATTCAGTCTTTCATTTACAGCTACTTGCAAGTACTTTCTTTCATTACTTGGTTAATTCTAAAACTAGGGTTTGACCTAAAGGCAAACCCCCAATCCCAACCCATTTTCCTCTCTTTTTTATGTGTAGGTTGTAGGTGTGCAACTGTACTTTCGGATTCGGGCTCCATTTGCAGAGGCGAAAAAACCCTTTTCGTTTCGCGGATTTTTCAAAGGATCGTGTACGTTCCCACCACGGTCTAGGCAACTTTTCCTCAAATTCTTAGGGCGACTTCATCTTGACATATTACTACCAGATCCAGGTGCACAACTTCATCCCATATTCCAATCTTAAGTTATAATCAGTTCTTTGTCACTTTTGCACCACATAATTCAATCAACTCCTTTCCATTTCAAACAAGGAAGAGGGGATCAACTTATCATTCCCATTTCATTCAAAATTCAATCTACCATCTTCGTGTGGAGAGATTGAATCTAGTGAATTATCCTCTCCTCTTCCAAATGTAACATGGTGAAAAGTGTTTGAAGGATAATCAATAGCAAGACTCTCATCTCTCTTTGAGGGAAAGAGTAGTTTTCCTCTTGTTCTATCATTCGTCATTTTTCTATCATTACATTTTGGTGAACCCAATGTCTTGCATGCTTTCCTTTAAACAAAAGTGCATATTTTTCATTTACAAGTTTTAAATTTTTGCAAACTTAGTGGTTAAATCATTAAAAACCCTAGTTTTTAATTAAAATTGAACTTGTAATTTGTAAAAATTGCTTGTGGTTATCTTAGATCTGAAAATTGTTTTGTTTGTCAAATTCAATTTCCTCCTTGTCTTGTTCAGTTTGCAAATAAAATTTACAAAATTAAGAGGTTACTTGTTAAAACCCTATTTTTCAAAAATCATATTGAACTTGTGCAAAAATTGGATTTCCATTTAATTTTCAGATTTCTTATTGTTCTCGGATTTGTCTTCATTTCTACAATTCAAATTTTCAATTTCCCCCCTTTTTCCTAAGATTCAAATTTTTAAATTAAGTGGTTAGGTCATAAAAACCTAATTTTCAAAATTAATTGGATTTTGTGCACATTTCAATTCAGATTTCTAAACATTTTCCAAGGTGTCCCTATCCATTAGGTTTGGCATTTTTCAAAATTGCAATGCAATTCCTCTTTTTCTTCAAAACCCTAATAGGGTCCTATCTTTACATTTGCGCCTTCATTTCACCCATCTAGAGATCGTAAAATTCACCAATTTTGGGGGGCTAGCTTTAAAATCATCGTAATATCCATCCCTTAAAAGTTTCGAAAAAAGTTGGTCGGACCATGTGCGTTCCCGCCACGATCCTCGTTTTTTACCCGAAATTTTAGGAGACCGTTATTACTGTATTTAATAGCCTAAATCCAGAAGATTGGTTGATTTTATCAATTTTCGATTCCTTTAGAATCGGAAATACCTTCAAAATTCAACATTTCAACTTTCAAGAAACTTTTTGAAATTAAGAAGTTAATTATAGTCTACCTTGATTTTAAAATTAGGTGCTATTCCCTTGGCCCTAATTTTAAATTTTCAATTTCCTTTCATTTTTGGAAATTGGGTCATCCCTTTCTTCCAATAAAGTTCAAATTGTGTAATCATTATTTTCTTAAATTTTGCATTACTCAATTTTGTAAGCTTTGTTCCACAATTCAAAATTCAAATTTTCCTTCTAGTCCATGAGTTTTACCACTATTAGTCCTACCTATCCTATCCCCGTTAGACGAAGCATTAGAATTAAGGCTTCCCAAGGTTTAATTACCGAGGAGATGGAGCCTAATTTGGGTGACTTCTTTAACGAGGATCATGCTAATTCTTCCTATCCTAATTCTTCCCATCCTAATCATGTGCCTATTCACCCCATTAATGAATCCCATGATGATGAAGAAGCTTTAACTAGGGTCTCTATAGATCAACTTTCCACATTAGACAATCAATTTGACAACTTTCAACAATGGGTGTCCCAAGAATACCCTAATAGTGAAGCTCTTCCATTAATTGAAGGCCTTAAGCGCATGATTCAAAGTGATAAGAATGGAATTGATATATTGTGTGGCATTGCACATATTGTTGATTCTAATGTCATGCCTATCAAGAGTTGTACTAAAACCCTTGGTTACTCACAACCTTCAACACAAGTCAATCCTTTAATTCCTTTGACTATTCCTATGACTAGTATTCCTACTTTTACCTCCAACGTCATGGCTACTTCAACTCAAAATGTCATTCCTACAACCATGGGTCAAGGGGGGAATCCCTCTTCTTCATTTAATCCTCCATCGTTACCTATGTCTTCCATGAATATTCCTATTATTCCTCAACTAATCAGTGTGACACAAGGGGGCAATTCCTTCAACAACTTTATTACTCCTTTAAGTGTCCCTTTTCCTACCCAATCATCACCCATGCCTACTTACCATAATGTCCCACCACCTTATTCTCAGTCCATGCCTTCTTTCAATAACATCACACCACCTTCCCAATCACCTATGTCTAACATCAATTCTTCTACCAAATCGACAATTAACAATCTTGCTCTAACAATGTCATCCTTACAACAACAAATTGCTTCTATGAGTCAATCCAAGTTTAGTATGCCCACCTTTGATGTTGCGAGCCCACTTTCTCTTGATATTGTTAAAGTCATACCACCTAAACATGTGGAGATCCCTCAATTGGAACTGTGTAATGGAAAAGGCGATCCTCTTACGCATGTCAAAACATGTCAAACCTTGTGTACTGATTTTGCTTATGATCAAAGATTGTTTACAAAAATTTTTACAAGAACACTAAGAAATAAGGCTTTACAATGTTATTGCTCTTTGCCTTCTTATTCTATCACTTCCTTTCAACAATTGGCAAATGCTTTCATCCAACAATTTCAAAACAACATTGGCCCTAAAATCACATTGACTGATTTAATGCATTGTAAACAAGGTGTTAAAGAAAAAGTGACTAATTTCATTGGTAGATATAAGCATTTTTGTGCTCAAATTTCTTTTCATGTACCTGATAATGATATTCAAAGAATTTTCATTTCTAATTTACAAAAAGATATCAGGGAAAAACTTCTTTTGTGTGAGTTTACTTCCTTTCTGCAGTTGTGCGCAACACTAAACTGGTTGTGAGTCAAATGGAGCAATCTACTCCTATGGCTCTGAGTGATAAGGGGGAGAGTGTTCAACAATTATTTTCAAATTTCAAACCAACAAAAAGCTTCATCAAGTTCAATGATCCAATCAACAACAACAATGTGAATGCTACAATAGGTGTGCCTTCTATTTCAAAAAAAAATCCAAAGAGAAAGACATTTCACTCCTTTGAATGAATCTTTACATAGTATCATGTCTCAGTTGTTGCACAAAAATGTTATCAAACTCCCTCCTATAAAAAAATTGATCCTTCTAAACTTGCATCCCCTTATTTTGATAACAAGTCATTTTGCCAATTTCATCATCAACCTGGTCATGATACTAAGAAATGTTTTGCATTGAAGAATAAGCTTCAAGACTTGATTGATAATAATACTATATCTGTGGCAGGTGCGAATGATAAAGGGAATAAATCAGTAGCTCCTCCTAATTAAAATCTTAAGATTTTCACTGATCCCTTGCCATCTCATACCTCTAACATTATTGAGATTGTGCCTAATTCTTTGTCTTCTGAAGAATTCACCTCTATGGCTCCAAACTTGGTTAATATGGTAGAAAAACAAGATTTGCTTAAGGATCCTTGTATTACATTTTACCCTAGCGAGACCATTAGAGCACCCAATGGCCCTTTATACATAGTTGCAAAGGTTAAGGATATCCGTTGTCGTGGTGCCCTGATTGATCCCTCTTGCATGGTTAATGTCATAACTAAAGAGTATCTTTTCACTTTACGATTGCATAAACCAATATATGAGGCTTCTAATGTGGTTGTGAAGTTATTTGATGGCTTCTCCTGTCCCACCATTGGCTCTATCACTCTTCCTATTGAAGTTCATACTAAATCCATGGATGTTGACTTTGTTATCATACCCTGTTCCAAGCAATTCCATGTGAAGTTGGGCTATCCTTGGCTATCTTCCATGAAGGCTATTGCTTCTCCAATATACAAGTGTCTAAAATTTTCTCACAATGATGAAATCATAATTGTTAACCATAGCTTATTTTGTCCATTTGAAAGAAGCCTCGGTGTTCCTATTGATTTCCTTTGGCCTAGACAATTTCAATCTCTTCCATCAAGGAGCGATGCTCTTTTTCAATCTTATAAAAAATGGAAGAACAATTTGATTTTATCCTTAAGTCAACCTAGATCTCCAACACTTGACATTCCTATTATTCTTCAAGATGAGGTTCTTCCCCTCACGGATAGAACTAATCTCCCTCCTAAGAAAAATCGTCCACCTATTCCTATGGATGTAACTTTACCTTCTCTTAAGGAGAATGACAATATTCTTCCTAAGGTTAGACCTATACCTCCTCCTCATGATGGACCCAGTCTCCTTCCTACACCTAATATTCCTCCTTTCTATGGCACAATTCCACGACCTCCCTCTTATCAAGAGAAGAGGTCCACTTCTCCTCTTGTTCAACTAAAAAGACCTCAACCTAAACCTTCCACTATTAAGAGAGAAACATTCCTTCTTTTTCAAGTGTTCCTCCTCCTTCTCAACCTTCCACTAAGACTCGATGAAATCGTTGTGCGAGAGAACGCCGACGAAGACGCCGTGTTCGAGCTCATGAATCTACCCCTCAAAATATTCAATCTCCTCAGACTCTGACAGTTGACATGATTCCCTTTTCTCCTAAGCAAGATGTTCAACCAACATCTCCAAATAATAAGTTGCATAAAACATGTGATGGTTTTACTCCTATTCGTGTTCTTGCTCCTCTTTCTCTAAACTTTGATGAATAAATGGGTGAAAATGTTATTCATAATGGCAATACAACTCCTAATGCTTCTAATAGTGAGTACGAGTATGTTGATGTGGACAAGCATTTATCGAATGAGTTTTCATAAACCCTAATCCTAGCTCCTAGAATCGAACAAAGTGACTTACAACATGAGCATGGTCCTTATTTGGATCTTGTGATAGCTCCATCTGTTGTGCTTGATGTCGCTCCTCTGGCATGTTGCTTGCCTTCTCAAAATAGTGATCAACAAGATCAGGAGGCAGAGGTCGTGCTAGATTAGCAATATTAGCACTGCAGATCTTTCTCTCTCCCCTTTCTTTCTCTTTTGTGACCATTCTTCTAAAAGGTATCCTTGTTCTTCTACTGTTCCCTTAATGTCTACTTGGGGATGATGCAAAGCATTGAGATGTTTTCTTGGTCTCTTTCATGTTGACTTTTTTCTTTTCTCCCTTTTTCTCTCTCTCTCTCTCTCTCTCTCTCTCGGGTGTATCCTACCTTAAAGCAATCGCTCCCGAGAAGGTGCGCGTGATCACTTTAATGTCAGGGCATACACTCCACTCATATTTTCCTTCTTTGATACTTAGAATTACTTAGTGAACTTTATTTTTCTTTGTAATCTTTGGTATCCTTGCTTTCATGACTCATAGTGAAGGGAAATTTGCTACTTGTAGTCATGGTTTTCCCCTTCTCGATCTTCCCTTTTACTTTTTCAATCGAAGTCGTAAATATCTTAAGTCCACTAGGGGCTCGGCGCATCTTGCCTCCTTGACGTGGTAAAAGTCTTTCAATCTTGTTTCCTTGTCTGACAGTATTGGCGTATGCTTATACTCCCGCTAAAGTGGGGGCTAAATGTAATGTCATAAAATTGCAACCCTAGCAATTTTTTACTACATTAGGGTCCTCACGCATGCGAGTTCGAATCCTCTAGCCTGATTGGAGACTAGAGATTGCTCAACCCTCAAAAACAACTTCTTCCTTGGCCTCTGCATCACCCCGTCCGCACTCTGTCCTGGAGAAAGGGGTAGGATAGGGGGTGGCACCACTGTCCCCCCTTGGACAAGGGCATGGTGCCCTTTTCCTCCCAGGACAGAGGTGTGGTGCCCCTGTCCCTACCCTATTTTGGGGCAGGACCCTTCCTAGGGTTGCATCATTGGTTGTGCATCGGGTGAGAAACTCCCCTGATGTTAGCTTGTGATGAAAATCGAATCCACTAACATGTATTTAAGGGTCATTTGTCCTCTCATTTGCATAAGGTGGGATAGGTAGAAGATGGATAGATTCAAGTTGCACAAGCAATCAAGAATTCAAGAGCATTCAAGCATTCAAGCATTCTTTTCCGGCATTGAGCATTCTCAAGTCTCCCTTCAAGGCTAGGTGTTGCATTCAAGTAAAGGATTCAAACTTTGAAGAGGAAATTGATTCCAACATTTAATTCCATACAATTGTTTCTATCAACATTTCTATCACAACCTCCCTTGAGGTGATTTACAATTCAGTCTTTCATTTACAACTACTTGCAAGTATTTTCTTTCATTACTTGGTTAATTCAAAAATTGGGGTTTGACCTAAAGGTAAACCCCCAATCCCAACCCATTTTCCTCTTTTTCTGTGTGTAGGTTGCAGGTGTGCAACTGTACTTTCGGATTCGGGCTCCATTTGCAGAGGCAGAAAAACCCTTTTCGTTTTGCGGATTTTTCGGAGGACCGTGTACGTTCCCGCCACAATCCGGGCAACTTTTCCTCAAATTCGCAGGGCGACTTCATCTCGACATATTACTGCCAGTTACAGGTGCACAACTTCATCCCATATTTTGATCTCAAGTTATAATCAGTTCTTTGTCACTTTTTCACTACATAATTCAATCAATTCCTTTCCATTTCAAACAATGAAGAGGGGATCAACTTATCATTCCCATTTCATTCAAAATTCAATCTACCATATTCGTGTGGAGAGATTCAATCTAGTGAATTATCCTCTCCTCTTCCAAATGTAACATGGTGAAAAGGGTTTGAAGGGTAATCAATAGTGAGACTCTCATCTCTCTTTGAGGGAAGAGTAGTTTTCCTCTTGATCTATCATTCACCATTTTTCCACCATTACACATGTATAGGCGACGATAGGGTCTAATGCAAGTAATCAATGTGATGAACAACTATCAACATCAAAATAAAAGATAAGCATCAGTGCCACGTAGTCAAGAAGAATTTTCACAATCTTGCATTTCCTTCGGAAATCCAAGAATCATTGCCAGTATAGCCAGACGAAAGCTCATGAATGCAGGTGATCAAGACATGCAATCGTTTCAAAAAGAGTTAATCAAAGTTAGAAGATCGACATGAGAAAAGTTATCCTCACATCAAGTGCTTGCAAATGTTGAGTATCAAGAGATATGCCACATTCAATTACACACTTATGATGAGTTGCAAAGACCAATCATGATGAGGTGGTGCTTGGTCATCATTACATCCAAGCACATTATTTCATGAGAATGCATCCAGATTCAATGAACCTAGCTCATCCAGATAACTACTACATGGGCACAAAGTTTGATGTTACCTACCCTCATCATCTATTGGTCAAATTTTTGAAGGAGGGCATGTGTCCCTTAAAATGTAAACATATCATTGGTCAAGCATTAAATGTTTTGCAACAAGGTTTCTATCTTGTAATCTTGGCCATTGATTTCAAATCAATCTGAGCCACTGAAATGTAATGAGAGCACTATAAAAGGCCCCACTTCTTCATTTGTAAGGTTAATAGTTAGTATTCAATAGTCAGTTAGTAATAGAAAGTAGCAAGCAAATAATTAGAGTATAGTAGGAAGAGAAGGCAAAGATTGTTGCCAAGACATTGTTGGAAGAAGCATGTAAACTTCATTGAAGATATGGTGAATTCTATATGTTAATTCGACAATTTACATGGTCTCTGCTTCTCATTTTGATTTCATGTTATTTAGATTAATGGAAGAAATGTGTATGATCAATGGTAAAATTCGTATATCCATACTACTAACACCTTGCCGATGGTAACGTGCCTTGCATAGTCAACTGGAATCATTTAGCTTAATATTAACTTCAATTATCACTTCTTCGTTGATGTGCATCAACTTGATGGTGTATATGCTTGCGGTAATGATTTGAAAATAGTAAAGATTTCCTTAGAAGATTGCACTAGCCTTATGGAGATGTTCATTGCATGTCAAAACAAGACTTGGTTAGAGTTTCATCAAAGATCGTCCACTGCTCCTACGTTCCTAGAGTTAGAATTAAATCTCTCTCAACCCTTATCCTTTTTCCTTGTTTTTATCAAATCAAGTGGAATTCAACATTCCAGAATCATTCGAGCATTCAGGTGCTCAACACAAGTCGCTTCGCAGGTACAACAAATCACATCAATACCATTGAAGCTATCTGACACGTTAAGACCTAACATAAGAGAACCTTAGAGTCATCTCAAGTGATCCTTCACAGATCTTCATCATTTGGGAGTCTTTTATCAAGAGAGGATAGAGTGCCATTGGTATTTTATTTTGTGTTTGATAGTGCATCAAAACACTATCAACAAGTTCTATATATGAATCCTCTTAAGACTCATAGTAGCCTAGATAACTATAATGGAGGGAAAATTAGGAATTAGGGTTTCACTAAGTAAATCCACTAAATAACACAATTAACACCATTATATTGAAAGAGGGTTGAACTCAATAGATCCAGGCTCAATCCCAATGGGGAAAGGTTTGAGGTTCTGATTGGATTCAACTAGTTGGGGTTGGTTATCCTCTTTCTTGGTTGAATTTGTAATGTAATTGTAAAATTAAAGTAAAACCATGAATAATTAAAGTAAATTGATAGAAACAGTAAGCTATAGATGTCCCATGGAGCCACCAACTAAGATATAGACAAAAGAAGATGTTTAGAACTTGTTCTTAGAAGTTCAACCTAATTTTTTAAGACCAGGCACCATAGGTCCACCTTGGTCCTCTGAATTTTCCGTTGTCAAAAGCTGAACCTATTCATCATTGTTGACATTGTCGAATTTCCTAAGCACAACTCCTGCACCTATTTCTAGCACACAGAAAGAGAGGGAAAGATGTTGGGAATATGGGTTTTCTTTAGGTCAAACCCCAATTTTGGAATTAATCGTGAAATTGATTTGACAAATGTAATGAAATACTATGATAAAGTACTTTCTGTTTGAGGGAAAGACCAAAAGTTCTTGAAACAATAATGTATACCTTGATGAAGTTTTGTTTGACCTTCATAAATGTCTCGGGGTTTCATGTAGAGTGTCTTCATAAAATACTGATCATGGATGCCATCTTCAATACTTGAACTTGACTTCACGGTTGTTCTAATGCTTGATGAAAGACTAAATTCTTGCTCACTTGAATTGAATTGAAAAGTATAATTGAGATCCTAGAATATTTATTAGGTTTCAAATGAGAGGGGTAGACACCCTTTTGTACTTGTTTTCTCAAAAAACAAACTAAAAAATCCAAAACATGTTGCATTGGTCGAATGGACCGGAATATTGAGAGGGGGGGGGGGAGAATCAATATTTACACACTTCTAAAACTTTTACTACTACATCAATCTCATTATTTAATCTCATCCACATGAAACAACAAATGCAGAATAAACAAGTAACACAACCACAAATTGAACATAGAATTTTATACATGGAAAAACCACATAGAGGATTAACTATCGAGATAATATAACTAGTTATATGGTATTTACAAAAAGGATGGCTCACTAACAGATTATAAAGCGGCTCACTATCAGTATGCTCACTGCAATAGATTAAACGAACTAAGGAAATTTGCATCTCCAAATGCATGAAGTCTGTTCCAATATAAGCTCATATATCAAATTGCATAAACTTGCAGAAAATCCGGTAAAGGATTACTGCAACACTATCTACAACTAGCTCCAACAAATTCTATAAAGGATTATTGCACCACTGTGACTGCACTCTTCTAAACCAACTGCTTGTAGCATATTCGATAAAGGATTACTGCGACACCTTTTTCACTCTAACTCTTCTTCACACACCTTCGCTCATATACTACTCATCTTGTATACTACTTGCATACTAACTTTGTCACTTGCACATTTCTTATTTATCTACACATCACAGGCATACTCTGTTGAATACTACGCACACACACTCTCTCATTAATCACACACACATAGATCTTCTTTAATTGCCACACAATACTACTTTCACATCCTCACATCTTCTATATATATGTTGGTAAGCACATGCACCAAGATAGTATGTCGGTCAAGCATAAGTAATTTATCCAATAATGCATTGCTCGGATCAACACGTTATCTAAAACATGCCTTGACCAAAAATATGATAACCAAATCAGCCTTCACCAATCTTCTACACGCTTCCTTCACATACTTCATTTTCCAAATGTGTGCCCCAATTTCCAAAATAAAATAGGGGTCTACCAGACCCAAGGATACAGACCCATAAGCACGAACTCCAAGCACGACAACTCCTAACTTCAAGATACAAATACCACAAATTCTAGAACATAACATGATACAATATAATCTGATGCACTGAAAAGGGGACATAGTCACAAATAAATCTCAAGAACCAATATGTAGTTTCCAACAAAAAACTAAAACAAATGAACTAAAACCTCCAAAATGCATATCAAAAGAGATTAAAGCATACAAAATGAAGCACAAACACAACAAAGAGATAAAAAAACTCCCTAAAATGCTCCTATGTTACTTGATATCTCTCTCTCATTCTTCTCCTCTCCAAGATCCAAATGTGTGAGTGTAACTCTTAGCCTTAGCATGAAGCCATGGATGCAAAATGGAGTACTGAAATGGTTGAAAATGATAAACTCTTATTTCTATGCAAATGCTAGAATATAAATACTATGAGAAAGCCAAATGTAATGCCTATGCAAGTATAATAACAATGCTCTAAAAATGCTTCCACTTTAACTTGAGGAATGAGGCTCTATTTATAGGCAAAATAGTGGATTGGAGGGTCAAGATTGATCTAGTTTGTGAAGTGCTAGGATTGCATGATTCTCAATCCATGTGACACTTTCAAACCAATGCAGTGATGAAAAGTGTCACCATGAGAGGGCTTGAGAGGAGAGGGAAGAAGCATTAAATGCTCGAGAGGTGATGCAACCATAACCGGTGAAACCCTCAAAAGAGAATTCACCGGCTTATGCAGAAAGAGTAACACAACGAAAGAAACAAGAAAACATAGCAATATTACATAAACAAATCATATGATTGCCTTAGAACTTCTGACAACCAACTAATTATCATCATATAATCATCTCAGAACATATGGTAGTTAATTGGTTACATATAGGCTTCAAGCTAGATACAATCCAACTGGGACTCTAATAAGAGTCAACCGGATCACTAAATGTGATTCTCAATCCTTATTCTCAATTCTACTTCATCTGCCCCTTCAAATGATTACATAATGCCATATATATACCCTCTAGAACATATCTCGGTCAGACACAAAAGCTTACATTACCAATGTAGGAAAATGAAACGTGTAACTAGGTCGGCCCTAAGAATTAAAGAAATCATTCCAGAAAATAACAACCAAGAAGTGTGGTTCAGCAGGAAGGTCGGCCACATGCCAAAGAACATCGAACAAGACCCAAAATAGTTCCACATGCCAAGAACTGCTCTAATAATGAAGGAAAGCTAATCGGTAAGCACAAGAACTATTTTGGAACCCAGAAATAGTCAATCAGGAGCAATAACTGACGAGAAAAAAGAATCCAAATGGATTGAAAAATTTGGAATTAAGCACAAGAACCAACCTGGAAACCAGAAATAGGATCTGCAATGAAAAGCAAGCAACTATTGGTACCAACTAGTAAGAACACAAAAAAATGCACACTAAACTAAACTGAAAGGAAATATTTTTGGTTGATGCAAGATTGCTCATCGACCAGGGATGCTCCTGCATCAGATACCCCAGGTAGAAAAAGAAGTTCCATGAGAGGCAACTCATGAACATCTAAAAGGATTCAGAAAAAACACCCCATGCTCATTTATGATTCAAACATCTTCCTTATCTGCCAGCCTCTTCTTTAGCTCCTCTAGAACCTCAACCAACTTCTCTAACCCTTGATTCCCTTTGTTTCTCTTTCTTTGTTTTAGATCTACACATTATCTTTTTCTACTGCTCTCTTTCTTTTGCAACTCTGATTTATTTCTGCCACAAGACTTAATCTGGTTTGTCATCAAAATTTCTCTGTCATCTGGCTCTATCTGTCCATCAGCCTTATTTATCGGATCTTCCTGCAAACTCATGTCACCTTTCGGTATTACCTCTGCAACTGGTTTCTCAGTACTGCAACCTTTTTCAAGACTTAGATTCTTCACCTCCTTCTCTTTCTCCTTCAAAGAAGTCAGTGTGAACTTATGCCCATCTTTCTCAATAGTGACTAGGTTTCTTCTACGATCATAAATAGCTCCTCTATCAAACTGCCAAGGTCTTCCCAACAAGACATGACAAGCACTCATAAATACAACATCACACAAAACTTCATCCCTAAAAGGCACAATATTGAAATCCACCAAAAAAATTTCCTTTATCTCTACCTTTTGTTCATCTTGTAACCAACTTACCTTGTAAGGACAATGATGCTCAAGCCTCTTCAATCCCAGCTTCACTACCATCTCTTCAGATACCAAATTATCAATACTTCCACTATCTGCAATAACCTTGCAACACTTACCACCTGATTTGCATACAGTCCGAAAAAGACTCTTTCTCTGAGTAGATCCGGTATCCTCACTGCTCTGTGCTATCATGACTCTTCTGAACATAAGGGATTCTCCTTACTCTAGTATACAGTTAGGTTTGGTAACTTCACCTTCTGGTTCCTCATTTTCCACACAACTTCTTGCCATTTAATACTTACATTCATAAAATCTATGTCCGGTTTCTCCACACTTGAAACATTTTCCAGGAAATTCTCTACCAGTATTGTCATTGCCTTTCCTCTATGTTTTATGTTCTGGTTCTTTACTCCACTTAGGTTTTGATTCTTCCTCAACACTCTGCTTCTCTGTAATCATATGTCCCTTGAATCTCTCCTTCCCTTTATTCAGTTGTCTTCTTCTCATCTTCTCCTCAGCCTTCAAAGCATATTGGTAAGCTTCTTCAACTGTGGAAACCCTCAATATACTCATCTCATCTTGAATGTTAAATGCAAGTCCATTTATGTACCTCAACACCTTTTCTCTATCCATCTCTCTATGTCCAGATCTAATCATCACCTTGTAGAATTCCTCAGTATACTCTTTCATAGTCATGTTTCTTTATTTTAGGCTTTGCAACTTCTTGAATAATTCCAACTCATAGTCTCCTGGTATGAACTTGGCCTTCAATCTTGCAACCATCTATCTCCACTGGGTGATATTCATTTCACCATTCCCCACTCTATCTTTCTGCAATTCTTTCCACCATAAGGCAACATGCCCTTTCAACTTAGTTTATGCCAACAAGACTGTCTACGGGTCCTTGACATCCTCAAACTCAAAGTAATCCTCCAACTCTCTGATCCAATCAATCAGATCCTTCAGGTTCAACGTTCTAGAAAAGTTTGAGACTTTCACTTTATGAACCTCAACCTCTTTTGCTTCAAGTTCTTCACCGACTTCTTCATATTCATCCTTAGATTCAGGGTTCCTTCGCAAACCAGCCAAAGCATTCTAGATTTCGTTCCTCACTTCATTCTTGAAGTCTTCCATCATCTGCTCTACCCTCCCGGGGTTTGTCCTTCTAGGCAACATCTCCTCTTCCACTATGGTGAACTGCCTCAACTTGGAGATTTGACTACCAGTTTCAATTGCCTCTCCTCGGCAATCTATTGAACACACGCACAACCTGCCTCTAATCGACGGTCTGTTCACCCAAAGGAATGCCTCAAGGTTCATAAACAACTCTTCCACTAACCAATTCATAACCAACTTTGATACCACTTGATGTAGCCATAACCGGTGAAACCCTCAAAAGAGAATTGATCGACTTATGCAGCAAGAGTAACACAACAAAAGCAACAAGAAAACATAACAAGATTACAGAAACAAATCATATTATTGCCTTAGAACTTCCAGCAACCAACCCATTATCATCATATAATCATCTCAAAACATCCGGTAGTTAACTGGTTACATGCAAGCTTCAAGCCAGATACAATCCAACCGGGAATCTAAGAATCAACCAGATCACTAAATGCGAATCTCAATCCTTATTCTCAAGTCTACTTCATCTACCCCTTGAAATGATTACATAATGCCATATATATACCCTCCAAAACATATCCGGGTCAGCCACAAAAGATTACATTTACCAATGCAGGAAAATGAAACGTGTAACTAGGTTGGCCCTAAGAGTTAAAGAAATCCTTCTGGAAAATAGCAACCAAGAAGTGTGGTTCAGCAGGAAGGTCAGCCACACGCCAAAGAACATCAGACAAGACCCAAAATAGATCCACACGCCAAGAACCACTTCGGTAATGAAGGAAAGCTAACCGATAAGCACAAGAATTATCCTAGAACTGAGAAACAGTCAATCGGGAGCAATAACTGATCGGAAAAGAATCCAAATGGACTAAAAATATAGAATTAAGCACAAGAACCAGCTTGGAAACCGAAAATAGGATTGTAATGAAAAGCAAGCAACTACCGGTACCAACCGGTCAGAACACATAAAACTGCACATTGAACTAAACAAGAACTAAATTGAAAGGAAATATTTTTGGTTGATGCAAGATTGCTCATCGACCGGAGATGCTCCTGCACCAAGAGGACATGAGGGTTACCCTCCATGGTTGGGGTATGGGATAAAGATATTATCCAAGGGTAAAGTTATTACCCAATGGGTAAACCCTTGTGCAAATTTTACCTATGGTTAGGCTCTGACCAAAGGGACAAAACCCATGTGGGTTAGCGTGTTGAAGAACCAAAGCCATTACGACTTTGTAAGAGTCTTAAATGGTTGAGATGATGGGTTGGGGATTAAGTTGGGATTAGGATTGTGCAAGTGATTAGTAGGGGGTTCGGGCTAATTTAGAAGGGCCTAGAAGAATCTAGAAGGAGGTTAGAAGAATCTAGAAGGGGGGGTTAGGATAAATATGCTTTTAATTAAATGTTTTATTTAATTAAAATAGGGAGTGCCACTTGCACATGTAGGAGAATGCAAGTGGATGGGGAGTTTTAAATAAATATTAATTTATTTAAATAGAGATTTGGTTAGGGTTTTTAAATAAGAGGAAAGGGGGATTAAATAAATTTATTAATTTATTTAATAATTTGGACTATAGTTAGCAATTGAATAAATTTATGAAGTTTATTTAATTATAATAGAAGAATAGGTTGAGACGAATTAATTAAATATAAATTTAATTAATAGAGGAATATTAGTGCATTAAATATATATTAAATATTCATTTAATTCGTGGACATATTTATGTGTCTACATAATCAATACAAACTGATATTGTTGGTATTATGGATGCGTTGCATTAGTTTTGTCATTGACGTCAACACTTATCCTTTTAGAGATCTTTGGTTATGTTGAACCGACACATTGTGTTCAACGGCATGTTCAGTGACTTATGCATAGTCATCAGTATATTGTTCACCGGCAGGTTATATTGTTCACCGACACTAAGGATTACTTGTTATTATCTAGAGATCACTTGGTTATGTCGAAGACATGGTTTGGATACTTGGTTTTGGTATTTTGGTTAATGGTCTAATCGGGTTGACATATTTGTTGTTACCGGCAAATTGGTCTAGGTTATGGACCAGTATGCATTATCTATTCCAGATCAGCACGGCACATTATGGAGATGATTTATTGATTGGATATTATTGTAAATGTATTGAGTCGACATGATGCATCACATCTTGACTTGTTTGTAATTGATTTTATTGTAATATTCTTAGTGAGCCAACCTACACATTTGGTCTTAGGTTTTGGTATATATGTAAGATCTCATTTGTGAGATAAAGAGATAATGTAACAGTATATGGTATATGGTATTGTAACATGGTATGTACAAATATTGAAGATCATATGAGCAGACCATAGAGAAGGTTCAAGGAAGGTTTGAAGGTGATTATTAGAGCTTAACCGGTATTGAATCCAACATTGAAGATGCTACTTTGAGCAGTACATTTTCATTGGATTTAACCATCCAATTGTAGTCAGTGTGACTCCCATTTTGTGATTGAGCAGTGTGCTTTAGGCGGTTGACCTTTCTGCATGTGCAGACCCCATTTCTATACACATACTATTTGCAGTAGTATCATCTGATTGTGGGTAAGGTTTCCCACCATGTTTTTTCCCCTTAAAGGCTTTCCTGATACAAATCTTTGTGTTATGTGTTGTGGATGTTGTTTCTCTTTTTGTTTTATGCATTGAATTTCACTGGTATTGATATTAATTGTTAATCTGTTAACCAACATTAAGTTTGGTTTACCGGTGATGCTCTGCAAAATGGACAAGGTTAGTCAATGATAAACAACACACAAGAAAAGAAACCGTTAGTGTTGGTCAATCAAAAACTAATCTAAACAAGCATATCAAGAGAGACACTAAAAACATGAAAGTGTATTTAACTAAAAAAATAAATATGATGAGGCATCTCCAAATACCTCCTAACATGCTCTTAGCTCCTTCTCCCTTGTTCCTCTCCTCTCCAAGTTCCAAAACAGTGTAGCTCTCAGCAGCTTTTTGCACTATGGATGCTTATGGAGGATTGAGATTGTAATATTGCTCTAAATGTAAAATGAAAAGCTAATATTAAGCTATTGATGCTAAAATGATTTATTTTAACCAAAATGACAATACATGAGTTTGCTATACTAAATTCTCTCTTAAAATACCTATAGGTTAAATGCATACAAGTTTTCAAGATCTGGATTATGAAGAAATGAGCTCTATTTATAGGAAAAATGGAGCAATGGATGGTTGAGATTGAGTAATCTCAACAAGGGTCAGGATTGAATGATTTCAAATCCATGTGAGGGCTTTCAACCCAATCTCAGGATGACAAGTGTCAATGTGAGATAGGTTGAGAGGGGAGGGAATAAACATTAAATGCTTGACATGACCTTGGGAGTTAAAGTCAAGGTTGGTTGAATGAATAAACTCTTTATTCAAAGAATAATGCTTTTATCCAATGGATAAACTCTTGTGCAAATGTGAAATGGATGAATATGGTCAAAACAATAAATGTTTGGGGAGACAAGTTTGAAATAACCATAAATGGTTATGTAAGAGCCATAAATGGTCATGTAAGAGCCATTAGTGGTCTTGGAAGACTTTGGGGGTTAATTTGTTAAACACACAAAGCATTAAATGTTTTTCAAAGACTTTGGAGTCTTTGAGAAGTGACTTCATTTTGCTTAGGAATGTGATAATAATTAGGGGATGGATTAGGCTAATTAGGAAGGGGTTAGAAGAATCTAGAAGGGGATTAGATTTTGCAAGTAGATTTGGTGGGTGAGGGAAAATAGGATTTTATTAAAATAAAAATTCATTTATTTCAATAAATGTGTGCAAGTTGCATTTGTAGGAAAATGCAAGTGGGGGGGGGATAATGATTTAAATAAATGTTTTATTTAATTTATTTAAAAGAGGAATAGGGGGATTTAATTAAATAAATAGATTTTATTCATTTAATTGATTGGAATTTGATTTAATGAATTAATTAAAATAAATTGAATAATTTATTTAATTAATAGGAGAATGTTTGGAGATGAATTAATTAAATATTAATTTAATTAACTGATGGCTAGTGGATTTTTAATCAAATAAATAGCGAATATTTATTTAATTAAGTTGGACAGATTTGTGTGACTACAACCAGTATTAAGTATCAAGTTTGATTAAGTTGTATTTGGGTTGAAATTCATAGTCAACTAATTCACCCCCCCTCTCAGTTGCCTCCCGGGTCCTAACAAATACAACCAATATGACTGATACTACCAATATGACTTATATAATTGATACCGAAACTAGATAAAAACCATGATAAGCAAAACACAAGATTCCAAAGAAGAGGATCTTCTGAAAATGACTCCAGTAGATCATACATGCCATACTGCTTCATATCACTTACATACCTATCTTCCATTGTTGTTCAACTTACCATATACCACATCCGGCCCTAACCAGATTACTGGGTTTGACATCAATGACAATATTCACACAAATCTAACAAAACAAATTGACATGAGATCAAATTTCTGCTCATTTGATATGACCATTGTGAGGCCCCAATTTAGGGCCTCATTAAAAGGATTGGGGTGAACTTGAAAATGAAGACTCCAAAATAGGGGGAATCTAGTCAAATGATAAAAATATAGGATTGGAATGAGGTGTGACTAGAATTAATACTACAATTAGGTATTGAAAGGCATAACGCCCAAGTGAGGCCTAGGTAAGGACAAAATTATAAGCGAGTATAATTTAGGATACTACAACAAAATTAAGAATTATCACAAGTTTGGTTCGATAAGGTAATGCATTTATCATGAAAATTTTAAGAAAAGCGCATAACCTATGGAAAATTTGCTTGGAATTAGGATAGACACAAAGTGGATTCATTAGATAGGATTTATAAATGTTCAAGAAATGACAATTGGAGAGTGTAAAGCCAAATTCTACAACCTTTTCTAGCATCACCTAGATGCAGATTTGAGCTTGCAGACACACGAGAGAAATACGTTTTTGCCCTTGTTTTGTTGGGTCTTCTATAGGAAGAGTTGTTCTAAGAGGAGGCACTATTATTTCTTGTGTTCGGTTACAAATATTTGACCCTAGAAGCATGGTAAAACTAGGAGTGACAAGGAGTGATAATCCTATTGGTGAGATCTACCGAGACTAAGTCAAGCAGGATCAAACCACTTAAATGCATGACTAATACTATTCTTGATGACAAACATGTCCGTATTGCTACGCAGTGATGGTTGTAGCTACATTTGTTGTCGTAGACAAGAATGATAAATTTAGAGGTAGATTTAATAATTCATAAACTGATTCATCACAACAACAATATTTGGCTACATACCTATCAATATTATTAAAAAAAATGGAGGCTTGAATCACTTCCTCACAAATGGGTACTCAGCCAAGTGCCCCGATCCTCCCCACATTTTTCCCTTTGTTCTACAAGTCCCTCTTATTTTTTCTTTCACGTATATAAAAAATATATGTCAAGTTCTATATCAAGGGTGGTTTAGTAGTTCACATGGCAACAAAGTGTCAGTTTAATCATGCATTCCCTCCTAAATTAACTAGAGCTTTGAAACTATTTTTATATATTTATCAATATTTTCAAATCTAAATCTTCACTTTAACAATTCTACTTTATTTAGCAGAGATGTTTTTTATATGTAGTGATAATGTTAATATTATGAAACAAACTATAATCTTTTATTTTTCTAATTAAATTAAATATATAAATATATGGAAACAATAAGATTATTCTTCTATGTTTTAGAATAATTATCTAAATCAGTCTTTATTTCAACCGAAGTAATATTTAAATTTAAAATCACACATCAAAATTATTATATCCATTAATCCAAGTTTTCCAGTTAAATCAATCATCAACTAAACCAATCATAAGGCATAATGCACAATGCATTCATGATAAAAAAAAATTAACTTATATGCATGATAAATATATCTACATGACTCTCTCTCTCTCTCTCTCTCTCTCTCTCTCTCTCTCTCTCTCTCTCTCTCTCTCTCTCTCTCTCTCTCTCTCTCTCTCTCTCTCTCTCTCTCTCTCTCTCTCTCTCTGTGTGTGTGTGTGTGTGTGTGTGTGTGTGTGTGTGAATCATTACCAAATGACTAGGTCACCTCTACCTCAATCATGTTCTCATCTTCAAGATGTTCCATGTACCCAAATTATCAGTCAACACATTAGTACTTAAATCCATAATCATAATCAAAACATTTGCAATAAGCAATTTATCATCATTAAATCTAAATGCATGCATTCTTAGTAATCACATCTAACATTTGCAATAAGCAATTTATCATCATTAAATCTAAACTCATGCATTCTTAGTAATCCCATCTAACTACCATTCATGCACCCACACATTTACCGATTAATAAAACAACACACTTCAATTGTCCAATGGCCTCATCCAATTTCTATGTATTATTAGTGTTAAGTTTATGCAAGAAAAAATGGGATGCGACATCCTTCCCCACTTGGAAGAGACATCATCTTGATATCTTATTAAACACGTACTAAAGCAAATAAAAGTATATAAAACTAAGTCATGAGAATGGTCTATATCCTCAGCATTCTCCTACATGGCATTGTCCATAAACACGTAAAACGTTCAACTAATACACAAGATGCACTAAGTAATCATAGGCAGACATAAGCAATTATGCTTGCTTCATAAATTGAGCTATACTGCAATCACATATTGCATCATGAACAATCACACCTCCAATGTCGCTTGATTGAAACCATTTCTTATAGGAAAGTAAATGTGTGTTCTTTACATATCTTCATGGTATTATACATGAATAAAATAAGAAATGCAATCATAAATTTTTAATCTACATGCATGCAAACATGCTAATAGATGGAATTAAAAGGATAGTCATCAATTTGTTAGAAACCAATACATAATCAATAAAGAAGACAACATGAGTTCATATACGATATCCATTTTCCTACCAAAATCTTCACTCGAAGTTACAAATTGGGATAATCTTTACCAAAGAATACCACTTCCACTACCCTCAAGTCATGATATGTTTCATACTATTCAATAATATGAGAATGTTTTCCAGCTGATATAATATTATGTCATATATTTTGGGTAACAAAACTTCTTAGAATGGAAATTAAATATATACAACCTTTTGTATAGTAGCATAGGTCAAACTTTACTTTCCTTAATTACATGTAAGGGGATAAACAAATTACCAGAGGGTTGTATATGTTCTAAAGTCAAGATTTTTCTCCCTTGGACTTAATTTTAAGAGATGAAAGGTGGTAATGTTATTCCATATTTCCTTGTCTGTGATCAAATACTCTAATGGTTAGTTATTCAAGATTACAAATCATTACAAATCACATTGAATTCTCCTTAATATCTACCTAAACTTTAAATGCTCTAAAACAAATATAGACAAATGGTGAAAAATGAAACACATTGCTCGTCAGGAATGATTGGTAAGAGGATTTAAGAGAGAATAGTGTCACATAGTACTGCAAAAATATATATCAGCAATAATCATACTTTCCAAATCAAATTTCAACTACTATTCTTAATTATAAATTTCTAATCATAGTTTAGTGTCTAGGGGGTTGAGCTTAGTTGGTCAAAGCATTGAGTTCTCAATGTGGAGACCCAAGTTCAACTCCCATGAGGGACACCTTTGTGGAATTCCAAGTTGTGACTCTTGGTCTTCCATTGGTTGTATTTGTCACATTGTTTAAAGTGGATTTCTAAGTTGTAACCCTTGGTCTTCCAATTGTTGTTTCTAGTTTGGTGCTCGAAAGGAGCTAGTATTTGTAATAAGTTTGCTCGAAAGGAGCTGGTATTTGTAATAAGTTTGTAACGTGGATGCTCAAATGAGCAAAATATGAGCTTTATTGTAATGTTGTTCTATGATACTTAATACAAAAAATCATAGTTTAGTTGATAGTTATATGTAAATACAGACAAGCATGCACCTTGTGTTGACAAGAGGCTAACATGATTTACAAAATAGTGGATTCACAATTTCTAGGATAGGAGGATATGTGCAAACCATTTGAAAGGCCTCAAAATATTTTATACATTGATCACTTTGTTGGCTAAAAGGATTTCATCAAATTATTACGCAACAATGAAAATGGGCATACTTAGAGCCAAGATAGCCTACTCACATGAGATCAAGCTCAATACCTAACCTAGTAATAAGAGTTGATAAAACAAGGAATGAAAAAAATTAGTGCCAAACTAGCTATTCATGTAACCTGGACATCATGTAAATCCCATCACAATCTAATCATGTGACCTAGGCATTATGTTCATCCCATCACATCATTTTTATAGCACAAACATTAGATTCATACAAAGATTCAAATGTGATCCAATAATAACAATATACTAGAGTCAAAATATAATCATACTTCTTTCATTACCATTTGTGTAGAACATTACATCACCTCATGATTATGCATATCACATCAACTTTCATAGCAATGTACATGACAACATTTCAGAAGATCTAACGCATAATTAAATCATGACAAATTAATACAAGTTTAGGATTGGTACGTTCTCTGCAATCTACTCCTGAACAACGCTTAAAATCGCATTGTCTCAAAGAGGGGCAAAATGTAGATGTAGACACCTAAAATTGTCATGTCTAATTAAATAAATATTTTATTTATTTAATTATCTAAGCCTAATTCTTCTATTAATTAAATAAATCTTTATTTATTTAATTAATTCATTTATCCTCTTCTAGCCTTATTTCTCATTTAAATAAATACATTTATTTATTTAAATTATCCTTTTCCTAAATTAAATAAATATCTTATTTATTTAATTGATCCCACTTCTACTATTAATTAAATAAATCTTTATTTATTTAATTAATTCATTATCCTTTTCTACACATGACACATGTCATTCATCTCTTAATTCATACACTAACTACCTCTTTCATTATTTTATTATTTCCTCTACCTACCCTCTAATCCTAGCCGACCTCTCTTTTTACACCTCTCAATCTTAACCCTCCATTTCTTATTGTGTCTTCTATTTAAGAAGATGCTTTCTTCATTGTCAAACCCTAATGACATATCCTAATGACATATCCTAATGACTGATTTTGGAGTACTTGGCTACACTACAATTCCACTTGCAACCACATTCCATTCTTTGTTGAGCTCTTGTGCATACAAAAATCTGAGAGCAAGTATATCAAGCAAGATCAATGGAGATAGAAAGAATGGAAATCAAAACCCTATTGGACATGTGATGGTATAATCTTTGTGATTTTGAGTTATTTGCATTGTCTTAGGTTATCTTCATATGTTATGGTGGATCTTTGTTCATTGTTAGGCTAGGGTTTGGTGGTTGAATTCATTTAGCCTTTCAATATTGTTATTATTGTTATCCATTTTCACCATATACATTTTGGCACGCCCGGTGGGACTCTTGTCCCTTTGCATTTAACATTTTTATTGCAAATTTTGCATTTTTGAAGTTGCAGATCGGACGATTTCGACGACATTTTAGGTTTTTTCCGCGTCTGCGAGTGTTCGAATCGCGTTTTTGTGTTTCAGAAGCGTCTGTGATATCGTGAATCGCGCCTGTGTTTTTGCCAGATTTTTATTTTTGCAGGTTTCTGGAATCACGTCTGAGAATTTTAATCACGTCTGTGACTGCTCTTATCGCGTCTGTGTTCGGGAGTCGCGTCTGTGACCTTTAATCGCGTCTGTGAACTACAGAACCGCGTCTGTGTAGTTCAGACGCATCTGTGTCTGGTATAAAGGCGTCTGTGCTTTCTGTTTTGCAAACTTTTCAAGTTTCTTTGATTCGGGTTTTCAGATTTTGTACTTAGGGTTTCAGATCTGGTTTATTTTCGGCTAACCTTTGCAGATCTAGCTAACCTGGTTTGTGCAGCTTGCTTTGGAGGCAAATACGTTTTTGTTGAAGGCCCCTTTTCACAAAGTTTTTTTGGGTTTTCTAAAATTTACCTAACTTGTGTGCTTGCAGGAAGGGGTTATCATTTGAAACAACCCAAACTACTAACAATTTTGTTGCAGGGCCTTAGCTAGGGTTTTGTAATTTTTATTGTGTGCCTTGTTTTCATAGCTTAGCAAACACTTCAATTGGTGCACTAAAATTGAATCATTGTCTTTTGTGTCTTGAGCAATAGGCTCTTTTTGTTTACTCTTTAGAGGGCCTGTCTTCCCATGTGGTCATTAGGACTACTAGTGAGAAGAGAACGACCCAAGTGGTAGCGAGGAAAACCCACCTCATCCAAACCACTATAATCAAATGTATTCATGGTGAAAACTATGGATAACGTGTGCTGATTAGTTCATACCGACACTATGTCTCCCCATAAACCCGTTTGATCAAATTTATTTGATCATTTGTAGGGCGTAACCCCTACCGGCTGGGAGCCTTCTGTATTTACAGAGCTGAAAGTGCCGCATGTATGGCCACACGAGCGGATGCCCTTACTAGCACCTCTTTGTTTTAGATGCCCAAATCCTTCTAGTTGTTGAGGCAGGAGGTCGGACCTCTGGTAGCGGCCCACACACATACGGTTCTTAGTAGAGATACAAAGTTCGCCATGGGGAGTTTTCATGGGGACTGATGCTTGGCTGACCCGAGAAGTGAGTGCCGAGGGTGGAGCCAGTGAGGTCAAGCATCTAAGTATCCGCTCTGAATAGCGTAGCCTCGGGGGTAAAACCCTATGTGGGATCAACAACTATTGTCTTGGCCAGCCCTAAGATTTGTGCTTGTCTTATGCTAAACACTCAAACATTCAAGACAAAACAGCAAAACATTGTGTCTTTTGTGTCTTCAAGTGTATGCAAAAAACTTTTTACATCAAACAACACACTTTTTGGAGTCTAAACAGTCTGCAAACATTGAGTCATCAACACTGTGTCCTCTTGTCACGAAAAACAGTCGAAAAATCAGATTTGGTCACAACAAAACAACTTCACAGATAGGAAAGATCGCACTAAGGTTACAGAAACGCGTCTGTGTCTGTTATAAGCGCGTCTGTGTCGGATAAACGCGTCTGTGAAGTACAGAATAACGTCTGTGTTTTTATCAGCGTCTGTGTCGAACAGAGACACGTCTGTGTCTGGGAATCGTGTCTGTGAAGTATACAGGTGCGTCTGTGTCCACAATTGCAAAAAAAAAACTGTTACAGTCCCAGCAAACATCAACAGGAAAATCTCAGAATCACGTCTGTGTTTAACAGAGTAGCGTCTGTATCAGGAAACCGCGTCTGTGAAGGATACAGTCACGTCTGTGTTTAAAATTGCAAGAAAATTTCAGAGTCCATCAAATAAAAGAAATCAGTTTCGGAATACTTGAGCTTCCTAGGTTGTCTCTTCAGGTTTAATCTAGCATTCAGCCTGTTCTAAGGTCTTACATAGTCCATCATTGCTTCATACCTCATTTTACATTCATACTTGTCTAAACTTGAGTCAAAAGCTCACTTGCTTGTCCTCATCATACTTTGTCAACACACTACATACAACTACACTTTGCTAAGTGGTCCCTCATCAAGGTTTCTTACCTTTGGGTCTCATTTGGTCTTACTTAGAGTCAAGGTCAGCTTACCTCATCAAGAGAAACTATCCTCTCTTTGGAAGTCACACCTACTCTACTACTTATATACTTGGTCTTACACTTTGGACATTGCAAGTACACCTAAGATTCATTTACACTCCATACAACTCTTGGTCTTCCATACTCTTTTCATTTTTCATCTAGTCTCTCACATCTTGGTCTAACACCTAGTTCATGGTTGAAACCCACCTTCAAAAATCTAGGAGAATAGCTAAAGAAGCTCAAGAATCCGCAAACATGAGTTCTTATGAGTATGACAATGATCTATTCTACAATCCTGAGGACACTACATTACCAGACATGAATGTTTATAGAAACAATCCAAATGTGGAAAGCGCAAATGCTATAAACAACAATACTACACACAATGACAATGTTGACAACTCTTCAATACTATCAGCAGACATACAAGAATCTATAATGGATCCTCAATTCAATAGATTGGTTGAAGAGATAATGAGGAGAGATCGTCAATACTTTCTAAACATGATGGCACAAAGTGGAGCCAAAATACCGCATGATTTTGACTTATCTCAACTTATGGAAAGTCGACCCTCACAACAAACTCAATCCAACATGGATCAAAGGAGACCAAATAGTGGAGGAAATAGAGGACTGAATATGATGCCTGAGTCACCATCAGTTTTGCTTCAAAAACCAGCAATCCCACATACACAAGCTCAAACATATGATACTTACATTCAAAGACCATCATGGAGGCCTTATGCTCAAACACATGCTCAAGGTATGGATCAATCAAGACAAGTGGATACTCAAGGACATCCTCAAAATTTTGACACAAGGAGACCTCATGTCAAAATTGGGGGCAACACAATGGAAAATGAAAAGCCTATTGAATATGGTGTATATACGCAAAACAGATATGGGGTCCCTCAACAAGAAGTTATGCCAAGTGCTCCACATATGTCGCAACAATATAGACCTCCATATGGACATATCTACGATCAGTATCATCCATATATGCAACAAGTTCCTCCTCAAATGGGTGTTTCAAACATGGGGTATGCTACAAGAAATCAATCTCCTCCCAAAAATAATTTGGAGCAACAAATTAGAGATCTACAAAAGAAAGTGGAGGACATGAGTACATCCAAACCTACATACACTATGAGAGATATATGCCCTTATCCCTTCGATAAGAGCATTCCAATGCCTCCGTTTCCTCCGCACTTTGTAACACCAAAATTCGACAAATATAGAGGGAGAGGAGACCCCAAGGCACACATAAGACAATTCTTCACAGCTTGCATTGAGGTAGCGGCAGAAGAAACATACTTAATGAGGTTATTCCCACAGAGCTTAGGAGATCAAGCTATGGAATGGTTTTCTCAATTACCTCCCTGTATTAAGTCATGGGGCGACTTAGCAGAGGCATTCATTCAGCATTTCTCTTACAACATTGAAACAGATGTCTCAGTTACTACCTTGTGCAATACGAAACAAAAGGAAGGAGAATCTTTCGCAACATTTTTACAGAGATGGAGAAACTTAGCTAGCAGATGCTCTTGCGAAATCCCGCAAAAACAAATGGTGGAGATGTTCACACAAAACGTTAATAAAGCTATTGGCTATGATCTCAGAAAAGCTTGTTTGTCTACATTCAAGGATGTCATTGAAAAGGGCCTAGCAACAGAAAAAGTCTTAATTGAACACGGAGTTATCAAGCTATTCAAAGAAAACAAAGAGGACTTCAAAGGAAAGGACAAACCAAAATTTTGGAACAAGAACAAGAACACGGTTAATGATGGTGTTGTTGATGCCAACACAGTAAGACCAAAGTTTGTCTTTTCTGGATCAAGTTCTACCAACAATCAAGTGAACAATCAAACGGCTGCTAAACCACGAAGGAAATACACTCCATTGGGAGAACCACTTGAATCAGTATTCAAAAAGCTTGTAGCAAACAAAGTAATCACGGTCCCAGATTTTCCTCCATATGAACCAAAGGTAAAACCGAATTGGTGGAATGACGATGAGTTTTGCGAATTTCATAAGAGCAAGGGTCATAAGACAAGTAATTGCCATCGATTGAAAAACATTGTACAAGATCTCATTGACAGAGGAGATATTGAGATTGAGGGACATTTATCTAACCAAGAGCATGAGGTGTTTAAGGAACCATTCCCAAAACATGACAAGGGAAAAGGCAAAGTCACAGATGATCAAGCCAATTACACCAGAGCACCTTACAATTATGATTCTACCATCAATCACATCTCAATGGACAATCATATCTCTACCATTACTATCAAAAATAAAAATCCTGAGAATCCTCCTCAGCGACCTAAAATTGTCCTAAAAGGTGTGGGATCTTCATCCGAAGCTACCTCCGAATGTCAGGTTACAACCCGTCGAGGTAAGATTACATTGCCAGGTGCCTCCACTAAGAATACCAATCCTTTATCAACCAAGTCTGAGTACGACCTTGTAGAACAACTAGGGAAGACACCTGCACTCATCTCTATTCTTGAGCTCTTACGTATATCTCCTACACATAAAGCTATCCTTGATAAAACCTTGAGAGATACTGCTGTCCCTACTGATCTGAACGTGGACCAGTTTCAAGCCATGGTGGGATACCTATCCGTTCCACACTCCCTCACATTTACAGAAGCTGATGACGCCTCCATAAGTCAGCCTCATAATGCACCTTTACACATTGAAGCCTTCATACATAAACATCGAATAAAGCGAGTCCTGATAGATGGAGGAGCAGGTCTTAACATTTGTACCTTGAGTACCATAAGACAATTGGTATATTCTGACAAAGCTGTGAATTCTACAAACAAAATTACCATCAAGGCATATGATGATGAAGAGCGCTCATCCAAAGGCACAGTCACCTTGCCTCTTAGAGTTGGGCCAGTCACAAAGGATGTGGTTTGTCAAGTACTTGATCTGGATCTCACATACAACATATTGCTAGGGCGTCCATGGATTCATGAGATGAGAGCAATACCATCTACATATCATCGATGTATCAAGTTTCCACACAATGGAGTTGAAGTGACCGTCAAAGCGGATCCAAATCCATTCATCTATTGCAACAATCTACAACCTAGATCAGAAATAACAATCCCAGTCAATTGCAAAGCTATTCCTTCATCGGCATATGTGGATCCTGAATCCTTAAAAGCTTCTACATCAAAACAGGCAAAGCTAAAAGAAGACAAGTTCAAGATTAAAGACATGGGATGTGGTGAGTATATCTTTCATGTTGATAAACTCCCACAGTCTCCTAAGCCATTCAGTCAACAGGAACAATCTACAAGCAATATGCAAGACCAAGGAATTGTGTGTGAACCACCTAGTGTTGTGGCTACTAAGTCCGAATGCAAATCTCCTCCAGCGGTGCAAGCAGCTCTTGATATCAATAGTCCTGAGAGTGGTTCCAACAAAGAATCTATTGAGTGTATCGCCAACCCTCTTGAGAACTCACATAGCCTTACCATTTCATCCACTCATTCCATTTCCACTTCGCTCCCAAACTTGGATCAACAAGAATTACAAAAGCCCTTACTCATTGGGGATCACAAATCAAGCTTTGAAAAGAAAAATCTAAAAGTAAAAACTAAAGAAAAGTCCTTTAGTCCAAATCAAAATCAAAAGCTATTGGACTCTGCAAAAATCAAATTCAAGGATAAAAATCCTATGAAAGAAAAAGAGCAAGAGTTGATATCCCCTAATATCAAAATAACTGGGGGCAAAAATTCTACAATTGCAAGTCAAAAAGCATACTTGTTGATCTTAAGTCTCCATCATGCTATCCTACTTTCACTTCTTTTCACAGTCATAAGCCTTCATAACTCATCCACTTGTTCCACACATCCTTTCCCTTCTGGCGATACATCATGGACCTTTAATGGAGCTTCCTCAAAGGACTTTGTTATCAGAGATGCCCAAACTTCTTCAGGTGACACGCATATGGGCCTGTGTAGTCCACACACTAGTAATTCTATCTCAATTCCTTTATCAAGGAAGACAGACACTCAAGCTACACATCATTCAGTCAAGGAACAATGCAGTTACAATCACAAGGTGAAGCCTCGCTCATTTGAGGTAGGTGACTTGGTTCTTAGAGAGAACCCCAAGAATCAGCAAGACAGAGATAAGAAGGGCAAGTTCGAACCAAACTGGCTTGGTCCTTACATCATCACAGCAGTATATGGATCTGGGGCATATCAGCTCTCAACTATAGAAGGTGAACCCTTGGAGCATCCTATCAACAGCATGCACCTTCGCAGGTTCTACACATAAGCTCTTCGGAACATCCTAATTCAAAAATACAAAAAAAATCAAAAAAAAATTCAAAAATACAAAAAAATTATAAAACAAAAAAATCGTTACTTGGTGAAAACCTGGCAAACAGGCGCCTTGTGACAACAAAAAAATTGACAAATCGAGAAAAGTAAAGAGAAATAATTTCGTCCAACGGTGAAAACCACTTCGGTGGCGCCCTGGGCAAGTACCATGGTGAAAACTGGGTCACCAGTGCCATGCGTAGAGACATTGCTCCTCTCTCCTTCAGGATTCTCTTTCATCCTTTCACTTTGCACACACTCACAACCTATTCATTCACAATAAACTTACCTGTTCCCATCATGGCATGTTATTGATCTACCTAAGATTGGTTAGCCATCCATAACCCTCCCTTTAAACATCCCTTTCCATCCATAATAAATCAGATCTTATCTGTGACTACGGCCAAATCCTACGTCTAGTAATAGGTGTGGAACTGAGAACATCACATGTTTCAAGGAGTACAGTTTCTTCCAGCTTTCTTCAGTCTGTCGGCGCACAATCCGCAATAAAGCAGCATTTGCATCATAGATCCGCAATAAAGTTCCATCTTCTCCGCAATAAAGTATCAGTTTCATGGATTCAGTCAGTTTCAGATGAGACACAGCAGCAACAATGAGCTTCAACAAAATCAAATCTTTCAACAGACTCAGACAACATATGGTTCAGTGCTATCTATCCTTTTTGTGAAAGTGAACATTGTGACCACAATCAAATAAGACTTAAACAAGTGACAAGAGACACTAAACTTGAGGACTACAATGGATGTTGGTGTCGAGTCTTAGTTTTCTTTTGATTTTATCTTTTTGGTGACATGTCTTTTAGCTTTTCCAGGATGTCTTTGACTAGAGATTCTATCTCCAGGATGTCTTTGACTAGAAAGGCGAGGATGGGGTATAGTCACCTATTTGCATTTGCTGTTTGTGGATTGTCTTTTAGTAATGCTATGACTTGTCCAAGGATATGAGGACACTGTGAGTCTAGTATGAACTAGGGCATTCCTTGTTTGTGACTGTCTTATCTCCATGCAAACAGGTACAATGACTTTCTGGGCCGAACAAATGCCTCGATTGTCATAACCTATTTTGCCATAATAAAGCTCAATGATGATAACGCACAAGAAGCTCTTTCACGTTCACATCTTCTGTCTTCCATCCCCCTTTCTTGATTGACTTCCATTGTCCTTCTCGAGTCCGCGTAGCCCGCTATCACATGACTGAGTATAATGACACACCAAAAACATTTGCATTTCATATAGCTACACCTACATCACCACATATAAGCATTTCATACATACATATAGATATCACAATTGCATCACATCCTGCATACAACACATGTTAGCACATCTCACATTTTCATTATGTAAATAATCATTTGCATTATCATATTCATTTGCATTACATACATTCACATTTGCATCATGCATCACATATACAACATAAAAGAACAAAAATATATTGCATTGCATCATATAAGCATCCATATCATAAAACATGTATCACATAAGAACATTTCATCACATAGGTATGCATGCATATAGCTGCCGCAAAAATGGATCATCTCTCATATATAATCAAAAGTGTCATGATACAATGATGTTAAAAGAATCATATGGCTACAAAATCACCCGCAGGTGTCTACAATACAAAAATGGTACAATACTGATACATAGGGAGCCCTCTAAGGCTATGATGAACTCCCTCCCTCGAAGCCGCCTGGCCTCGACGGAGTTTGAGCCCTAGAAGGACCCACCCCAAGATCAACTCTCCTGGCCCCTGTGTCCCCTGCAGCCACCCCTCGTGTCGTCCTATCCAGACAGAGGAACCCACTGATAACTCCTGTCAACACTATTGGTAGTGCTAATCCTGTCCATGTCATGGTATCCCATGCCACATGTCCCACCCTCATCCCTAGTCCTAGATCCTAAAACACTCGTCTCGGTGCATCCCTATCTCCGTCTCGATCATAGGGTACTCACTCCCCATCGATCGGTATCCGTAGAATCCTGTATACATCCTCCAAGGTGACTGTCATCTCACCCATCGGCAAATGCAAACTACAAGTCTCTGAGTGCCATCTCTCAGCCAGTGCAGTCAACAATCCCATGTTCACCCGAAACTCAGGCACATACAGAATGTATCTCAATCCCATAACCTCAATCGCAGCTCAGTCCTCGGCTGTCAACTCAGGTCGCAACCTCTGAGTCGATGGGAATCTCTCCCGTGACTCCAGCATCGGCAAGTACTCCTGCAGTCAAGCAAATCAAATCATGTCAGTCATAGTGACACTCACTGTTCATCACAAAGTGTTGCTATCTATCCTAGTAGTACTCCCTGTTCATCACAAAGTACTACATGTGTGACACTCACTGTTCATCACAAAGTGTTACTCACATTTGCACTCCCTGTTCATCACAAAGTGCTGCTCATATTTTAGTACTCCCTGTTCATCACAAAGTACTTTATCTTGGTACTCATTGTTCATCACAAAGTGCCTTGATCTATCTTAGTCTTCCCTAGAGGACCTTCTTGAGTGTATCCTCTTAGCAGCTTATCCAATCGACAGCGTATGTTCATCACAAAACTGTCGATTTGACCTGGAAGACACAAATTCGCATTTTTGGACACAAACACATTTTCTTGACATAAATGCGCATTTATTACATTACCTAGTATGCATTAATGACAACAATTAAATGCATCAAAGTACGAGGAGGTTTTGTGGTACTCAGTGGCTCTCCTGCCTCCGTTGGCCTCTAGAATCGGCGAACACGGTCGAATCTGTGAATAAAAGCCATCGTTGCTGACTGTTGCTGCTTTATTTTCGCTTTGCACTATGCTCTTGTGACGGTGTAGATGACAATGAGGATGTATTTTCCCCCGTGGTCTATCTTATAGACTGCCCTAGCTCTCATTTCCCGAGTCAGTCTTCCTTATCCCGTGACTTTGTCACTTTATCTGATCAGTCCATTCTATCCCGTCTTTCTTATCGAGAGATTGTCTGCAATCTTTTCAGACATTTTCATCCAATCTCTCGAGGGGGCATATTATTCCCATTTTGGGGCAACTCTGTATTAGTTCATCTTATCTTCTTTGAAACAACGCGACAAGCCGCATTGTCTCAAAGAGGGGCAAAATGTAGACACCTAAAATTGTCATGTCTAATTAAATAAATATTTTATTTATTTAATTATCTAAGCCTAATTCTTCTATTAATTAAATAAATCTTTATTTATTTAATTAATTCATTTATCCTCTTCTAGCCTTATTTCTCATTTAAATAAATACATTTATTTATTTAAATTATCCTTTTCCTAAATTAAATAAATATCTTATTTATTTAATTGATCCCACTTCTACTATTAATTAAATAAATCTTTATTTATTTAATTAATTCATTATCCTTTTCTACACATGACACATGTCATTCATCTCTTAATTCATACACTAACTACCTCTTTCATTATTTTATTATTTCCTCTACCTACCCTCTAATCCTAGCCGACCTCTCTTTTTACACCTCTCAATCTTAACCCTCCATTTCTTATTGTGTCTTCTATTTAAGAAGATGCTTTCTTCATTGTCAAACCCTAATGACATATCCTAATGACTGATTTTGGATAACTTGGCTACACTACAATTCCACTTGCAACCACATTCCATTCTTTGTTGAGCTCTTGTGCATACAAAAATCTGAGAGCAAGTATATCAAGCAAGATCAATGGAGATAGGAAGAATGGAGATCAAAACCCTATTGGACATGTGATGGTATAATCTTTGTGATTTTGAGTTATTTGCATTGTCTTAGGTTATCTTCATATGTTATGGTGGATCTTTGTTCATTGTTAGGCTAGGGTTTGGTGGTTGAATTCATTTAGCCTTTCAATATTGTTATTATTGTTATCCATTTTCACCATATACAGTAGACACCTAAAAATGGTCAAAGCTTGCGGAGTCATACTTTAACATTTGCACATTGCCTCATTTTAGGTTTTTGCATCGCATTAACATTTCTCCTATGATTCGCACTTGATCTTTATCATTTGCGAGCATCGAGTCATTCTTCTACATGCTTCAATCGTCTCGCTCTCGAATTTGGTCTTGTCGACAACAATCTTCAGTCATGATTTTGGTCAATCTTAACCTGTCGTATCAATGTGCGTGCTCATTTGTCATCATTTTGGACATCGTTAATCCTAATTAGGGTTTTGTCCTCTTATCAATTTTGGTCATCTGGTGATCGATTTGTCATCGATCGTTGTCATTGTTCAATCTTGTCATTTTGCGATCGATTTGTCATTGTTCGTGGTCATTTTTAATCTTGTCATCTATCGATCATTGTTCAATCTTGCCATTTTGCGATCAATTTATCATCAATCATTGTCGTCCTTCTCAATCATGTCAATTTGGATTAATTAGTCATTGTTCCTCGTCAATTGGCGCCTATCAATTTGGTCTCCTTATCAATCTCAGTTAGTTTGTCAATCAATCAAAGCATTTATCACATTGGTCATTTATCAATTCAAAATCATGATCAAATCGACATTAATTATTTTCAATCAAGACCTAATTGTCATTCTCGCATTGCTAATTCATCTCCTAGGGTTTCATGATTTAATCATTTAACCTTGTTTGTCATTTCTTCCTCTAGGATTAATAAATTATTTATTTATCCTAAGTCTTCTCATCACAATTAAATGTTCATTTAATTGGCTAATTATTCCTCTTTTTGTGAATTAATTAATAAATGACAAATTATTAATTAATTTACCTAATTTCTAATTTTCATCAATTTCAATTTTTCTAATTTCCTAAATTCTAATTTCAATTCTCTCCTATTTTTCTCCTAATTTCATGGGAATGACATAGAAATTTGTCATAATTTGTCATAATTGACAATCAATCAATTCTTGACATAGAAATTTGTCATAAATTGTCATAAATCATCAATCAATCAAATTTTGCATAGAAAGTGCATAATTTGTCATAAATTGTCATAATTGACATTTTTGATTGACAATTTCCATTCAAATTGAATCATGCTAATTTGGTCTTTTTCTCCAGTTTCTCTATAAATTGGATGAATTTCTTCAATCCCAACTAATGAGAATAACTAGGTTATCGAATTGCTAATCAATCACGCTTCGAGTACTCTTGTGCCAATATCCATCTTGCTTTCACATTAGGTGTATGCACTTGAAGGTGAGATCCACAAACAAAGGCTATTTGGAGAAGAAAGAAGGACAATGGAGCTGCATGAAGGAGCATTCAAATCGACATTTGGTTTGCATAGTCTTTAGTTTTGTATGCTTTGTTTTCATGTCTCTATTGATTGTGTTTTAGGATAGATCATTACATTGTAGTTTTCGTGATTGAGCTAGATTAGTTTTTATATATTGCTTGTGATGATTCCTAATTTCCTAACGTACAATAATCATACTTCTTTCATTACCATTTGTGTAGAACATTACATCACCTCATGATTATGCATATCACATCAACTTTCATAGCAATGTACATGACAACATTTCAGAAGATCTAAGGCATAATTAAATCATGACAAATTAATACAAGTTTAGGATTGGTACGTTCTCTGCAATCTACTCCCTTAAACATTCTATCAATATTCATACTGAACATGATAGAAAAAGACACTTAACACAACATAGGACCAACAATGTTAAACAAGTCCAATAGCCACCGAAATTTAAAAGAAAAAACCCAAGAGGGAGAATTATCGATTCAACATTAAGTCATAAAATGTAGGCGATTTTAACAATAAATCAAGTGTGACCAAGCATCACAAACTCACTCAACTTGTAGACATATACAATTTTGATGTAATGCATTCATTTCATTACTAAGAAAGACATATACAAAGGGGAATTTCACCACATCCATATGACATTCAATTAATGCAGGGATTAAACTGACTCAGAGCATCACGTACACTAGTAATATTATGATCAAAAGGACATGATACACGCAATCACCTCTATCACATATGCTCAAATAAGGTCAAGGAAGGTAAACCATGGTTCTAATACACAAACACTTTATACATTGATTTATACAAGGGCCAACTAACCATTCAGTCATGCAAAACTTATCAATATGAAAATTACTAATTTATTATTCATATTTATCAATCGGGTAATTAAATAAAATGAATTTATTTAATTGATAGGTAAAAGGGATAAATAAATAGATATTAAAATTATTTATTTATTTATTTAGAATAATTGTTAGTAGGAAAGGGGGTTTAATTAATTAAATAATTAATTAAACATAGTAGGCAAATAAGTCAAACTGATGTCTGGAGAGACCTCAATTTGGTCAAATTAAGTTAAATTGAGTGAAATTGGAAAGAGTTAAGAAGAACTAGGAAGAATTGGGAGAATTGGGTCAAAATGGGTAAATAAGGTCAAAACAAGTCAAAGGACGTGAAATGAAGATGAAATGAAGCCATGGGATAGGAAATGGCATCAAAATGATGTAATGAGATCGAAATTGGGACAAAATGATGCCATTTGGATAGGTTTTCAAAGAAAATGATATCACAAAACCAAAATGGGAGCAAATTGATAACACTAGGACAAGTTTTGAGGCAAACCAATGTCATGGGATCAAAATAGGGATAAAATTACATCAATTGGATATATTTTGGGATGAATTGATATCATAGAATTGAAATGGGGACAAAATGATATGGATAGGACAGGAAATGGGATAGAAGAATGGCACAAGATTAACAAATAGTAAAGACTACGTGCATGATGAGAAAACATGTTAAAATAAAGAGACGCAAGCATTGACTGTTTTTTAGTGTCTAAATATATATGTACACGTGTGTGTGTATACATTTATATATACATGTATATGTGTGTGTGTGTGTGTGTGCGTAGATATATGTGTGTGTACACACACATCCATCCATACATATATATATGCATGTATATACATACATATATGTTATACACATATACATACACATACACACACATATATACATGCATACATGTGTGTGTATGTATGTATGTATGTATATCTATATAGAGAGAGAGACATACAAACATATATGTGTGTGTACGTACACACATCTCTCTCTCTCTACACACACACACACACATATTTATATATACATATATGTATATGTATGTATATATATAGATATGTATGCATATGTATGTATATGTATATGTATACACACACATATATACATGCATACATGTGTGTATGTATGTATGTATATATATCTATATAGAGAGAGAGACATACATATATGTGTGTGTACGTACATACATCTCTCTCTCTCTATATATATATATATATCTGCACACACACACAAATGTACATATACACATACACATACACATACGCATACACATACATATACTTATACATATATGTATATGTATGTGTATATGCACACACACACACACACATGTATATACATATACATATACATATACATATATATGTATATGTATATGCACACACACACACAATTTACATATATACATGCATACACATACACATACACATATACACGTACATATACATATACATATATCATGTATGTATATGTATATGTGTATGTGTATGTGTATGTGTATGTGTATGTGTATGTGTATGTGTACGTGTACATGTACGTGTACGTGTATGCATGTATATATGTAAATCATGTGTGTGTGCACACATGCATATACATATACATATATACAAAGATATATACATATATATATGTGTGTGTGTGTGTGTGTGTGTGTGTGTGTGTGTGTGTGCACATAATTTACACACACACACACACACACACACACACACACACACACACACACACACACACACACACACACACACACACACATATATATGTATATGTACGTGTATATGTGTATGTGTATGTGTACGTGTATGCATGTATATATGTAAATTATGTGTGTGTGTGCACGTGCATATACATATACATATATATGTATACATATACATATACATACAAAGATGTGTGTGTGTGTGTGTGTGTGTGTGTGTGTGATGCACTGCAAAAAGGATGTTAGGAACACAAGACAAGTCAAATGTTAGTGTTAGTAGTATCAATCATAAACGAAATACAAAAGAAACTATGATCTTAAGCATGCATATCAAGAGAGATATCAAACATGTTATAGAAAGCATACAAAAATGGAGAAAAGACACTAAACCCTCCCAAATGCTTTCAAACATGCTCATAGTTGCTCCTCCCTTGTTCCTCTCTCTAAGTTCCACATGAGTGTAGCCCTCAACCTTTTGCACTACTATGGATGTCTTATGGAGATTCAAGATTTATGAATAATGAAGATAAAAGACTATGCCAATGCAAACAAACTAGATATGATAAAATCCCTGATTAATCTATATTGACTTTAGCCAAAATAACAATTTAGACATGATTTGATCATAAATGCTCTCTCAATTTTACTATAGATTAGATGCATACAAGATTTGTGGATTTGGATTAAGAAGGAATGGGCTCTATTTATAGGAAAAATGGAGAAATGGATGGTTGAGATCGAGTAATCTCAACAAGGGTCAGGATTGATGGGTTTGTGATCCATGTGAGGGATTTCAACCCAATCCCAGGATGACAGATGTCAACATGAGATGGCTTGAGAGGAGAGGGAAGAAGCATTAAATGCTTGAAATGACTTGAAGGTTACCTTAGGAGGTAAGGTTAGGCTTGAGTTGAATGAATTAATTCCTTATTCAATGAATAATGTCTTTATCCAATGGACAAACTCTTTTGCAAGAGTTAGTGGGGATAACCATGTTCAAGGCAATGAATGCTTGAAGAGACCCATGAGTTAAATGGGGGTTGAGTTAGAGGGAAAGCCTCTAACCATGTGGGCAAGTTGAATTAACCATTAATGGTTATGTAAGAGCCATAAATGGTCATGTAAGAACCATTAATGGTTTGGAAGACTTTAGGGGCTAACTTGTTGGAGACATAAAACATTTAATGATTTTCAAAGACTTTGGAGGCTTTGAGAAGTGACTTCAAGTTTCCTAGGAATGTGATAATAACTAGGGGATGGGTTTAGGCTAATTAAGAATGGTTTAGAAGAATCTAGAATGGGTTTCGGATGCAAGAGGATTTGGTGGGTGAGGGAAAATGGGATTTAATTAAAATAAAATTACTTTATTTCAACAAAATAGGTGCAACTTGCATTTGTAGGAGAATGCAAGTTTGGGGGGGGGGGGAGTTTAAGGATTTAAATAAATATTTATTTATTTATTTAAAGGAGGAAAGGGGGTTAAATTAAATAAATGTGCTTTATTCATTTAATTGATTTAGAGTGCGGCTTGATAAATTTATTTAATTAATAGAAGAAGAGGGTAAGGATGAATTAATTAAATATTAATTTAATTAACTGACTATTAATGGTTAAATAATCAAATAAATAGTAAATATTCATTTAATTAAGTGGACAGATTTATGTGACTACAATATATATTTGTGTGTGTATACATATATATGTATATGTATACATACATATACATATATATATGCATATGCATACATACATACATACATAATATATACATATATATTATGTATGTATGTATAGATACATGTACGTATATATGTATATGTATATGTATATATATACACATACATATACATATATACATACATGTATCTATACATGTATGTATGTATGTATGTATGTACATGTATACATACATATGTATGTATGTATGTATGTATGTATGTATGTATGTATATGTACATATGTGTGTGTGTATATATATACATACATATACGTAACATATATACATGTATATATATGTGTATATATATACATGTATACATGTAACATATGTATGTTGTGCCTGTGAAATGTGATACCTGCAACTGCAACACAAACACTCAATAGATCATTACAAATATGGTTAGCAAATAATAAACAAATAAAGATGAACCATGACAAAGCAACCTATCGCCTCCTAAGAGATGCGAGTGTGGATTTGCTTTCAGATCTGGATAAGTAATCCCAGTGACTTGGCTACACCTAGACGAAGGATTTGAAATGATAATGATATGCAAAGATGAGATTGATTAAGCTAGATTGATCCAAGAGACTAATTAAGCTAAAGATATGCATGATTAAGCTATGATAATGATACAATTAAGCTAGAAAAGAGATTGATTAAGCTACATGATTCAACAATTATGCTATAAAATGATCAAATTAAGCCAAATATAAGATGAAATTGCCTATAACAACAATGCTCAAATGATAATGCCTATAGTAACAATGCCTAAATTGATAATGAGATGGGATCCTTTGTGCTCCAAAATGGGGGATATATATAGGATTTCCAAGGGTAGGGATGAGGTGGCAAGAATCAACGATCAAGATTGAGTCTGAAGATATCAAGGGTGAAGTTGGAGGAGGTTGGAGAAGAGGTTGGAGGAAGGGACACTTGTCATCTCTGTGGTGACAAGTTTCAAGGAGCCTTGCTCATGAGAGGGCAAGTGCCCAAGGGAGGAGACATGTGGCCAAAGTGCCACGTGTCTCAAGGAAAGAATGTCCACACCATAAGAAGTTAGGATAAGGAGGTTGGAATGTGCAAGATAGGATAGGGTTAGACAAACCCAAGGTTAGGTGGAATGGGTTAGGTTAGAGGGATGGTTAGGTTAGGTGGTTAGAAGTTAGGAGATAGGTGGGTAATTTGAATTTAAAAATTCAAATAATAGGAAAAGACTAATTAATTTTCAACAACTCATAAATTGATTTGTTTTGATTAATTAGAGGATTAGAAGAATTGAAATAGAATGGGGGGAGGATTAATTAATTTGAATTAATTAATCAAAGGGGACCAAGGAATGAACTTAATGAATAAATCCTTAGATTTATTAAAAAGTAGATGAAAGGGAGAATTTAATAAATTGCTAATGAATTCAATTAGATTAGGAAGGGATATTAATTAAATAATTGCTTATTTAATTAATTATCTTCAGACCATTTTTAGGTGTATATATATATATATATATATATATATATATATATATATATATATATATATATATATACACACACACACGCGCGCGTGCCCGCGGGCACACACACATATACACGTGTATATGTGTGTGCTTGTGTGGGTGTCTGTGTGTGTGTGTATGTACACACATGTATTTATATAGGTTCAATAAGGTAATGCATTTATCGGGTAAAATGTAAAAGAAGAGTGCAACCTACATGAAAGTTGCTTGGAAACATTCATTCCTCAAAGAAACATCATCACATGGTACATGTGTGTGTGTGTGTGTGTGTGTGTGTGTGTGTGTGTGTGCACATATATATACACATATATACACATATATACACATATGTATGTATACATGTATATATACATATATATCATATATATACATGTATATATGTATATATTTGATTCTGATCCCACCCTTTCCCCTCTCGGTGGTTGAGCCCTCTCCCTCGTTGTCCCCTCTCTCTCTCCCGTGCAACCCTTATTAATGTGTCGGGGTCGATTATATACATATATACATGTATATACATATATGTATGTATACATACATACATGTATGTATACATACATATATATATGTATATATGTATGTATACATACATGTATGTATGTATACATACATATATATATGTATATATATTTATACATGTATATATATCTATATATGTATATATGTGTGTGTATACATATATATATGTAAAGCGAAAAATCGCGAGCGAACCCTGAGTGTTCCCTCCACCACTCCAAAGGGGAAAGGGGGGTCACTTAGGATTGTCGGTTTTCACTTAGGGGAGACTTTACATTCAAAAGAGGGGTTGAAACCCACAAGATCCAATCCCACACAATGCAAGATTGGATTCTAAATGAGTTTCAAGGGTTAAGACAGCAAGGCTACCCTCTTTTGTAAAGAATGTAGATAGAATGATTAAGCTAGGAATACATAGAAAGTGAGAAAGATTCGCTTCTAAACAGAGATAGGGATATAGGATGAAGCTGCGGACCTGGAATTAGCAGTAAAATGTCGAGACGGCACTATCCTGCAAATTTGAGCAAAAGTTGACGGGACGATGGCGCCCGACGTGCACACGGTCCTCCGAAAAATCCGCGAAACGAAGGGGGATCTGTTCGTCTCTGCACAAGGATTCCAGATCTTCAATTATAGTCACGTACCTACAACCTACACATAGAAAAGTGAAGACGATTGGGGGGTTAGGGATTAGGGGTTTGCCCTTAGGTCAAACCCCGATTTTGGAATTAACCAAGAAATGAGAAATGCTGTAAATGTAAAACAAGTACTAGTACCTTGTTGTAAGAATGTTTGTATTCTTACATGCGAAGGTGTAGATGTTGTTGTATGTTGTATGTTGTATGTTGTAGTATGTGATCTCCTCTTCAATGGTTGAATCCTTGTCTTGAATGCAACACTTAGCCTTGAATGGAGACTTAGAATGATCAATTGTTTGAAGGAATGCTTGAATGCTTGAATGTTTTAATGTTTTAGTATCGCTTCCGCTTTTTTCCATCTTCTTACCAAAATGAGAGAGGAAATGTAGTTTATATACTTGCCAATTAGCGTTAAAAGACTGATTTTCCCGACCTTAGGCCGACCAGGAAACAATATTTTCCAAATTGCAAACTAAAAGACCTGAGGTCCCAAAAGAGACCGGGCCCAAAATAGGGCCAGGGACCAGGGCGCTGGGCGCCATGGTCCTGGGGGACCAGGGTGCTGGGCGCTCTGGTCCCACCTCCCGGGACAGCAGGGTGCAAGGAGGATCAGGCCAGGGTGCAAGAAAATGCAGTTTTTGATGTCATGAACAAGTTTCGGGGTCTCCATTCAGGTTCAGTGTTGCGTCGCCGTCGTGAAGACCCAAATGCGGTCGAAATTGCAAGTGTCGCAATTTTAGGACGCTACAATATATATATATATATATGTATGTATGTATGTATGTATGTATATATACATACATACATACATACATACATACATACATATATATATATCTATATATATATATGTGTATGTATATACATGTATATATGTATATACATTTATACATGTATATATATCTATATATGTATATGTGTGTGTATACATATATATGTGTGTGTATACACATATACATGCATACACACACGCACGTGCGCACACACACATGCACACACACATATACACATGTGTATATGTGTGTGTGTGTGTGTTTGCGCACGCGCGTGTATGTACACACGCGTATTTATATAGGTTCAATAAGGTAATGCATTTATCGCATAAAATGTAAAAGAAGAGTGTAACCTAAATGAAAGTTGCTTGGAAACATTCATGCCTCAAAGAAACATCATCACATGGATTATAATCAAAGTATGAGAAGCACAAAATGGATTCACTATACAAGCTTTAGAAATGTTCAATCAATTGCAATCAACATGTGTAAATCCAAATTCCACAACCTTTGCCAACATCGCTAGGATGCACATTTGAGCTTGTAGACACACTGTAATGCCCGCTAGGAAACCCCGAAGGGATAAAGCTAAAACACAAGAATAGAATGAAAATATATATTTTTTAAATTAAACAAAACATAATGATACAATGAGTTATCATAAGCTCAAATAACACAACGGAAGACTCAAATAACACCTAAATAGTTTCCCAACATGATTACTTAATTCAACACAACTCAACTCGCGCTAATTAATCCAATTAAGTTGATTAACTTAATGACATGATAATAATTTAAACAAGGATAAATTCTTTCTGAAAATTAGAATTATAGATAACATGATGAGGTTCATCCATTGAGGTTAAAAAATAAAGGTAACATGATTAAGTTCATCCATTACCATTCAACCATACATTACGTTCAATCTTTTCATTAAAACATATGCCATGCAACTAATTTCATTACATAATTTAATTTCATAATAAACTAACGAATACTTTCCACGCATACTTTAATTGCATTATCAACAACTGAATACATTCCATTATTCAAATTTACATTCTTCATGATCCTAATTACCGCATTTAATAAGATGACTACATACATGCATTTAAGATTAACACCATCTAATCCATATTATACATTTAACCATAATGCCATCCATACATGCTAAATTAAAAATAAAACAGAAGAACATAAACACCACATAACACCGAAATGATATCGGAGTTCACCCCTAATGGGCTACATCTTCGGGTCTGCTCAATTGCAAGACCCCTCTGATAAAATAATAGGGTGAAGAATACATAAGGTTCACATCATTTACATATTACCATCAAGGAATAAATAAACCAATAATACATACGATCACATTGGTCCAATAGATACATGAATGATCCCTAAATAGGAAAAGGATCCAACTAAACATAATTAGAAGCGAATACAAAGATGAAAGGCATCAAAGTGCATGCTGGTTGGACCAGTGGTGTTTGAAGTAACTACTGAGGTTTACCATGAGTTATAGGAGAAGTGGGTATTTGTCCAGCACAAAAGAGTTGGCTGAGATTGTACTCCCCGGGACCTTCCTCTGTCATTTTCATTTTGAGCTTCTCTTGCTTGGGTATAGTGGTGTTTGAACTGGAAAGAGAGGCTAGACTAACTTATGAGGTGGATGAGGTGGCTTCTCTGTTGTTAGGAACCATAATATCTCATTGATGGTTGATATTGTTACAATATGCAAATGGATTTGCATCACCCAAGATTGTAACTTCTACACCATTATGAGGAAACTTGATACACTGGTGGTAGGTGGATGGAATGGCTTGCATGGCATGTATCCGAGGTCTTCCTAACAATAAATTATACAACAGAGGAAGGTCCAGAACTTGACATATGATGTGCTTCACCACTGGGCCCACTCGGATAGGTAGCACAACTGCTCCTTTAGATGAACGCTCTGCATCATCATAGGCTTTGATTGTTATCTTTTTGTAGGGATCCACTGATTCAATTGCATATCCCAATGTTGTGACCAATTGTAGTGTTCAGATATTCAGGCCTGCTCCATTATTGATCAAGACTTGCTTGATCCTATGTTGGTTGATAAACCCTTCAATATGGAGTGAGGCGTTATGAGGTTGCTGGAAGGATGTATTGTCACTTTCAGAGAAAGTGAGACAAGGTGATGATCTTAGACTGCCAACCATAGCTTGGAATTGATCTGTGTTTAGATTTGCAGTGACTGACGCCTCTTGGAGAGTTTGATCCAAGATTGTTTTATGAGATGTAGATAGGCGCAATAGCTCTAAGATAGATATCAATGCGGGTGTTTTATCTAACTGTTCCACAAGGTTATACTGCTTTGGGATAGATGTGGTGCCTTGTGGAGCTACTTTTATGGTGATTTTGCCACAACGTGTAACAACATTGCAGCTGGGATTTTTTATGGTAATAGTTGCAATTTGTTCACTGGCATCATATAGGTGGGGTGCGTATAATCAGTGGTATCTGTGTTTCACCTTGAAGTGGAAGGACCCCTTTGATCTTGTGATGGAAGTGGATTTTTGAACATGAGATGATCATTGTTTGTTGTTTTTGGGTTGCGTCCTTCGATTTTGATCTCACCTCGATCAATAAGATCCTGAATAAGATCTTTCAATCTATGACAATTGCTTGTCTTATGCCCTTTCCCTTGATGGAAATCACAATGTTCCGTATCCCTCCACCATGAAGGTTTGACTTGAGGTTCATAATTTGATGTTTTGGGTAAGGTCACCAGATTTTGAGAAACCAACTGACATAACACCATTTCAATAGGTTCCCCTAAGGGAGTGTATGTTCGTTTTGGTTTAAAAATTTTTTGGCGTTGTCTGCATTCCTCTTGAGATATACTGCGTCCTTGATTCGGAGGAGCAACTGTGTTATTCTTAGGTGGGGGGTTATGTCCTGCAAATCGGACCAAAGGTTGTGCACTTTTGATAGTTCTTGCATCCACAACCCCGTCATTGACGACATTTTTCTTTTTGTTCTAGAAGTTAGGCTTATTGCTATTAAAGTGTGGGTGAGGACCATCCTTTGGCTCATTGTATATCTTGCTAAGCCCTTTTTTGACGAGAGCTCGCTCACATTTTAATCCTTTGGTGATCATGTCATTGAAGGAGTCTGTGTCTTTTACGTCTAGGTAATATTTCCACTAATTCTTGTTCGGATAACTGAAGAGAACGTCTGCTAGACATTTGACGCCATTGTTGCAGAAAAACTGAAAATAGGTTGTCTGGTTTTTGTTTAGTGTTACATAGATCAACCATGGTGATATCACGTTCAATATTGTGTGAGTAATGTGCTAGGAACTTCTGGACTAGTTCTTCGAAGGTCCTAATGCCACCTAGTAGTCAGGAAAACCATGATGTGGTTGTTCCTCCCAGACTTTGGGGAAAAAGTTGCATTAGGTATGTGTCCTCGTATGCCACTTCGAGGAAAGCTAAATGGAATTCTCTAACATTGTCACGAGGATCTCCTTTTCCTTGGTACTTTTTGAACTTGGGTGTTTCAAACCCTCATGGAAAAGGTGGCATATGAAGATTCCTATCAAAGGGATAGGGACAAATGCCATTAAGTGAAAACTGATTAGTTTTCACACCACTATGAAGTTGTTGGGCGAGATTCTCGACTTGTTGCGGCAACATGTCTATGTCATTTGGAGGAGGAGGTGGGGGATTACCTTGATGAAGGTTGTATCTGATGTGATCTTGACCTCTTTCATCCTCATTACGACTTTGGCATTCTGATGCTTGCCTTAGTTGTGCAACATCAAAATCAAAGGGTAGTTTGGCTCCCTCTTGAGCAAGTCTTAAAAAGTGAGCATCAACATTGCTCTTGAGTATTTCATCAAAAAAGTCTATTAAAGAGAGGGTTGTGTTGTGCCCTTTCTATTATTACAGGAGTAGGAGTACTTGGATTTTCATCATTTAGATTTTCTCCAAGAGCTTCTTGGAATTCATTGATATTTTCCTCCTCTTCTTCCTCAATTTCCATTTGTCTAGTTCCAGATCTGGTTTGAGCCATTTTGTTTACAAGTTTTTGTTGAAGTTGGGTGAAAATGATGATGAGTTGTTGATGAAATGAGAGATTTATGTTTGGTGGAGTGTTTTGCATATGGATCTCTAGCACTAAAAGGTATATGTGACCAAAGTTCTTTTTTGAATTGCTTGTTGTGTTTGATTGACAATGTTGGATGTGATAAGGTTTAGAGAGATCTAAGATGTGTTACAGACTCAACTACCTAGTAATGAGAGGATTCACTCATAGACTAGTTTTAACCTGCATATAAATGCCTCTTAAGATGAGTTTATCCTAGATGTCGAGACACTCCAAAAAGTGATGTATTTTGTCTGATTCAAGCAATATTGAAAGAGAACTTTAGGACAAAAATCTCTTGATGTTTCAAGAGTTGGAATGGATTGATGATGTGTGAATGTGGGAAATAGATGAAATGTACTTCAATAAAAACTTTGTGTTACAAAAGGAACAAACTCTTCCTCTTCTTGTTCAGGGGTTGGTGGTTCTTCCCTAGTTGAGTTATATGTGATACAAATGTCTGGAAAGAACACAACATTGATTTTTCCTCCCTTGTTCTTATGATAACTCAAAGCTCTATATTGAGTAAAAGCTCTGCGGTTTAATGACTCTTGATCAAATTCGTTTGATTTCCCTTGAAGATATAGATGCATGTGACGTAAGAAGGTTCTATGAGAGACAAAGATTTGTCTGTTAAGATAGAAGAATTTCCTCCTTTTGATAAAATCCTTTGAGCTTAATGGTCTTTTCTTCAAGTTGATATGTTGATGAAGATTCTTCTTTCTCAAGATGTGAAGAATGGTCATATAGTTTGATACTTTGCTGTTTGCACTTGTTTTTGATCTTTTGTTGGTATTTTGAAAAATGTTTTGAGAATTTTGTGTTGGATGAATACTTGTTTTGGAATTGGATTTTTCATTTTTCTTTGACAAGAAAACAAAGCAAGCACACAAACACAAGAATGTTGCCTCAAAAGGCACAAGTAAGTATGGGTCTAGATCAACCCAATTTTTGGAATTTTTATGACCCTTTCTTTCAAATGTATTTTAGGTGTTTGTAATGCCCATACCCTAGTCGGACTTGTAATACCCGTTTGACCTTGATTGACTTCCTATGTGCTTTCTTGAATGGTGGGTTAATCGTGATGCAATGTGTAATTTAGATAATATAAATAATCATGCACACCTATTATTGTGCTTTTGCATCGATTCTTGTGTATATGTAATTGTCTCCTAACCCTGGTGATAAATCTTGAACTAACGCCTTCATTGAATATGTATATGTATATGTATGCTTGCATGAATTCATGGGTGTAGGAGATTGCAGGTACAACACCGCCTAGGGCGAGGTTCATCTCCTTTGGGATTTGCAAGGTTGAGTATGCCTCCCTCATCCTTAGAATTCGGATTTGGTGGTTATTAAACTCTCGTCTTCCCTCAGCCATGGTCAGGTGAGCATCGTGTGTGGATTCGTGGGGCTTTCCTTGCATTGGGTTGCGTGTCATGTGATTTGGTGGACTTCCTCGATTTGCATGCCTTGCGCGAGGTAAGTGAAGTTTGTTATCCTAAGTATTTAGTTCAATTTAATGAGTAGACGTACACAGTAGTGATATAGAAATTTAAATAGGTAGTTTCTTCTATACGATTAATCGTTGATTTAAAGAGATTGCTTTAATTATTATTGTAGCAAGCTTAAGGTATTTAACTTGGATTAACGTGTTCATTTACGCATATGTAGTTGAGAAATTAGAATAAATAAGACCCTTGCATTAGATTAGTCATTTATTTAAAAAGGTCGCTTTATTATGTTATAGCGAATCAATCTAATAGTTAAATTTAATAATAACGAATTTAATGAGCTATGCGTTTTAGGAAGGAAAGATTTAAAGTCATTTGCAAAATAGAAATAAATTAATCATTTTCGCATGTTGGAAGAAAAAGGGTAAATTTTATTATTTAAAAGAAAATTATTTTCTTTTTACTTGTAAAGTTGATATAGTATAAAAGTTTGATTTTTAGAAAATTAAATTAATCAAAATGCCCTACCCTGGTCAACAATTCAAAATATAAAGTGTTGGCTAAAGTGATATGAAGAAATTTAAAATTTGAGTTAAATAAGAAATGGAAGCTTTTTAATTTTAAAAGAAAAATGAATAAGAAGGATTGAATAATGGAAAGGAATGATTTCCATTTTTCATTCTCTTTTATTTTAAAAATAAAAATGCCTAAATTCGAAATTGAAAATTAGGGCAAAAATAGGGTTTCTCACTTAACCCAGTTTTGAAATGTTTTTGGGGGGTTCTGTTCTTTTGGGGTCATTTTTTTTTGGAAAAAGAAAGAAATGGAGGTGGGGGAAAAATGTTGGAGAAAAATGGAGTTCTCTTGCTTGGAGTTGCAGGTGGAGCTCTCCTTCAAGTCTTGCCCGGAATGCAATATGAGGTAGGATTCCAAACCACCCTCTTGTTTATTTGTTGGATCCTTGTGTGGAAAATGGAATGCAAATATTGTTTTGGATTTGGGGTTTTTATGTTTTGTTTTGGATTTGTTTTGTTCATGTTTATGTCAAAAAAATAGTCTCCCAGTTGGTTGTGTTTTTAGGAGCAAGCTGGGAATTAAATGGACTGTGTTTTCCTTTCAAAATAGAAGAAGTTGTTGGAAAATGCTTTAAATCCCTGTCTATAAGACTGTGGGACGTGTATTTGGGGATTGGCTGTTTTTTTTTTTTATTATTACCAAATTGTATATGCCTGAAAACTATTTTAAAAAAATAATAATAAACAAAAAAAATTTTGTATGTGTTTGGGGCTAGGGTTTGGCGGGCGAAGGAGCCGAAGCTCGGCTCGCGCCACCGCCCCCTCCCCCATTTCTCCCCCGCGGCGCCGCCGAAGTCCGCAGCTCTCCCCGTGACCACATTGTGGGTCGTAGGTTGCGACCACAATGTGGGTCGCAGGGACTGCGACCACATTGTGGGCCGCAGGCTGCAACCACAGTGTGGGCCGTAGGGACTGCGACCACAATGTGGGCCGCAGGCTGCGTCCACAGTGTGGGCCGCAGGCTGCGTCCACAGTGTGGGCCGCAAGGCCTGCGTCCACATTGTGGGTCGCAGGGTCCTGTGTTAAGGATTAGGTTTTAAAAAAAAAAAAAAGAAACACAAAGTTTGTTTAAAATTTTTATTTTTTTTTATATGTTTTTTTTGTTGATAAAAAAAAAAAATATATGGTATTGACAATTATAAAATGAAAGAAACAAATGTTATGGAAAGTATAAAAGAGTTGAAATAAATTTGTAGAAAAAAAAAAAAAATCTATTTTGTTTTAATAATATAGATTTCAGTTGCTATATATATATATATATAGCAACTAATGGAGATTGCATATTTTTTTCCTTATGGTAGATTAATTAAAATTTATTGATCTTGGATTATTAAAATTATGTTAACAATCGTTTAAATATGGAACTTCTTGTAATAGGAAAGGTAATCCTTGGAAGAGAGATCAAATATTGTCTTTATTTGAAGACCTTTGGAATAAAACACCTTTGTTAACGTTATCAAATATAGTTTAATAAGATGTTGTTTTTCTTTTATATAAGCATTGTCCTTCGGTTGAATGATTAAGATCTTCCGAGAATTTTAGAAATGAAAACTAAAGTATAGGAGAGTATGAAATTTGAATCTAAATTATCTTCGTATATTTTTATTACTTCATCGGTATGCTAGTAGAATGCATGTAAATTTGATATCATATCGATATAAAAAAAAAATGTTGTAAGTTTAAGTTTCGTATTTGCCTTGTTTGGGGTGGTGGCATACGACCCTGTTATCTAGTTATTTGTGTCGGTCATAGCCGGATTACGCCCCTAGTCAAAGTATCGTCAATCATTAGAACCTGTATTTGCTTTGAAGTGTTCAGTTGGATCCGCTTTAGAAGGGACCAATTATGTAAATTCAGACCGAGGTGTCTATTGTATATTGATTTTAATTCGCCCTGGTGGCAAAGATGTATAGACTTATAAATCATGTATTCCTAACGATATAATACCAAAGGGGTCTTGCAGTTGAGCAGACCCGGAGATGTAGCCCTTTAGGGGTGAACTCCGAGATCATATCTGTGTTATGCGATGTTTTAGTTTCCGTTGTTTCATGCTTTAAATTATCATGGATGGTTGTATTCTTGTAAAAGTGTACGATGGAAATTAACGAATGTAAATCTAAGTGCATAAAATTATTCATCTTGGCAAACGTAGTAATTAGGTTCATAGAGGAATTGTAATTAAGATTATGGAAGGTATTTTTGATAATGTGAATTGAAAATTGTAATAGTGGAAAGAATCTTGCTAGATTACATCATTGGATTAACTTCTTGTTAAGCATGTAAATTGAACAAATGTGAATGGAAAACAAAGTTAGAATTAATGTTAAAATTTCTAAGTTGAAATCTAAAGGATGAACGTCATATAGATATTTACCTTTTTACCTTAGTAAATGAGAACGCCATGTTAATTATGTTTCACTACATTGGATGAATTTGTTTAGTTATTTCACGTTTTAATCTTAACAATAATCCTTACCAAAATTAACTTGGAAAATTGGGTTAACTCAACTATTTATCCATAATTGTAACCCTTATAAAAAGAATCCCTTATGATTGCTAAAATTGAACTAAAATGGGAAATAATTGATTAGTTGTTTATACATTAAATCTTAGTAAAAGTATCTCTCTCATATTAACTTCATTTAACAAAAAAAAGAGTGATATGCAATAAGATAATTGTATTTTAATCCTAATAGAAGAACGTCACTATGATCTTATTATTCTAATCTTGAAATGATGAATGTCATCTAGCTAACGATATTTTAATTTAAAGGATGCTCTCGTGTGTCCTAATGCATATCCACCTTAATGAAATTAGTCCATTTATTTGCATTATCAAAACTTCAAATGAATTCTATGGCTACTCACATTTTATCTTTCATAAAAGAACTACAACTCATTAGTTGGCTATGCATGAAATCAAATGAAGGGACCTCACTCTATTAATTGTACTTAATCCTTAATGAATGAATCTCGTCTGATTAACCATACTTTTAATATTTAAGAAAGATATCAATTGTGGGTGGTTACCTTAATCTCAAATGAATGAACTTCATTATATTAAACGCATGAACCTTTTTGGAGGCCTCTTAATGTAATTATGAATTAAAGTGCAATGAATAAATAACCTCTCAATGGCCTCCTAACCACCCAAGGTAAATGAACGCTTCCTAAAATTCTAAGATGTCTTATCATTGAACATATATATAATCATGTCCCATGCATTATCCCACAATTAGGATATCCAGCTTTATGGATCATTTGACGCAAGTTGAGTTAGGTGTAAGGTTACGTAATCGCGTTCAGAAACTCCTTAGGATCGTTTAGCCTTTCGCTGTGTTATCTAGTTAGAGATAACTTCAAACTATCTTAATGTTTGTAACTTTTCATCAACGCTCCTAATTATTATTAAAAAAAAAATATATATTTACACTCTATTCGAGTGTTTTTAATTTAAACCCTTAGGGGTTTCCTGGCGGGGCATTACAGTGTTTTCCAAAGCCTGAAGTCGGCTCAATTTTTACTGGTCTGACACAAAATGAAGACACTTCAAACACAGTTTATCCCTAAGGTCAAATGGCCGATTGCAATAATTTCAGCCCACATCTTGATATTTCTTCAACTTTGGTACTACATACCTTATGAATCCCGTCATGGTAGGTAAGGATGTGATATATTAAGTCTTGCACGAGCATAACAAATAGATGATCCCTATGATGGGGGTTTCACCACTTTTATCAGGCTACAAGTAACCTTTCAAAAAGCTATATTTCTACTCAAGGAAATATGTATGGTGATTATCTTGGGAGCAAAACCTTCTATGCTCTTGCACTGAACTTCTCACAAATATCTTCAATCAATAGAACGAGTGGGCTACTACTTAAAGGTGTTTAGTAATTTTTGATGTTTTTGGACATAAGTTCATTCTGCAGTGACTCACTTAAGAGCCTTGTAACTTGTGGTGGGGCCCATTTGTCCTTTCGGCAAGTTACGCTATAGGAACAACTATACCCAAGGCTACAACTTTCGCTCACACCTGATTTCTATAGCGGCTCGAAGGATTTATCACACGAGGTCGTTCCCAAGATTGATGTGTCTCTTGGCAGGCCTCTCTTAAAAAGATAAAATTTGAGTGTTATTAACACTTTTCTCTTGCACCTAAGACCACGAAAGCCAAGGGAGAGGATAGTGTGTGTTAGAAGTAGGACCACTTGACAAACTCTTTTGCACAAGTGTGCCAAACACAAAAAACACTTGTTCTATTTAACTTGTCATTGCAATGGTGATCTAACTATTTGGAGATGTTGCTCCAACAACCATGGTGTTCTTTCTATCCTTCAAAGACAATATGTTGAGTAAACTAGGAAAAATGAAATCCTCGTCAACTTAATGAAAAGCACGTTTGCCTAAAGTAAATCGCTTTGAAAAAATGAGACAAGTTGATTGTTCTTTTTATTTGCCCAAAAACCAAGTGTGGATTGTGATTTTTAACTTGAATTTGAGGCAAGGAAATCAAAATTTATTTGGTTGAGTTTTATGCATCAAAATGAAGTGTTTGAAGTTGATTTTTAAGCACCAAAATGGAAGTATTCAAGTTGCCTATCTTGCATGAAAAACAAAATTTATTTGTGAGTTTTAAAGCACCAAATGAAAATTTTGATTTTTAAGGACCAAATGAAGTGTTTGAGTTTGTTTTAACTTGCAATAAAATTAAGAAAAGGGAATTTTAAGCAATAAAAAGGGTTAGTTTAAACATGCACAAGAAACGAAAAGTTAGTAAAATCTGAACACATGGTGGGCTTCAACAAGCCTAAGAAAAATTAATTTATCGGTTACAAAGTATTTTTTACAACGCTCTGTTACAATAGCGCTACTCTGTGTGAAAACAGAAGCGCTACTTAACACAAAAGTGCAACAATAATCACAAAAGCGCTAAAAGAGTTTATTTATACAGAAAGTCAACATCGCTAAAATAGGGACAAAAGCGCTACTTAATAGTCAAAAGCGCTACTTAATAGTCAAAAGCGCTATACTAGGGACAATAGCGTAAAATTTGGGACAATAGCACTATTGTGGAAATAATAGTGCTAGAAGACCAAATTTCAATAGTGCTAAAATGCGAACAAAAGCGCCAAAGCGCGACCAGTGTGTCAATTAAAATAGTCAAACAAGTTAATTTTTTATCAGAAGGTTTCATGTTCGATTCACGTCGAGTTCACCAAATGATGCTCTGCAAAAAGGGGTTAATGTTTAGACTAAATCCTGTTGTTGTATAACACATAAGAAACACAAGAAACAAATAAGAGTTAGTGTTAATCAACCAAAAACTAATCTAAGCAGGCATACCAAGACAGACACTAAAAACAAAGTAAAGCATTTAACTATGAATATAAATGCAAGAAGACATCTCCAAATATCTTCTACCATGCTCGTAGCTCCTCCTCCCTTGTTCCTCTCCTCTCCAAGTTCCAAATTAGTGTAGCTCTCAGCAGCTTTTTGCACTATGGATGTCTTATGGAGGTTCAAGATTAACAAATGATTAATCTAAATGCTATGCAAGTGTGAACAAACTAATATTTAGATGTTATGAAATGGGAATGATTTATTTTAGACCAAAATAACAATGTATTTATGATTTATGCTAAATGCTCTTCTCTAAAATTCACTATAATGTAAATGCATACAAGTTTTCAGGATCTGGATTATGAAGAAATGGGCTATATTTATAGGAAAAATAGAGCAATGGATGGTTGAGATTGAGTAATCTCAACAAGGATCAGGATTGAATGATATTCAATTCATGTGAGGACTTTCAACCCAATCTCGGGATGACAAGTGTCAACATGAGATGGGTTGAGGGGAGAGGGAAGAAGCATTAAATGCTTGACATGACCTAAGAGTTAACTTGGGAGTTAAGGTTAAGGTTGGGTTGAGTGAATAAATTCATTATCCAAAGAATAATGCTTTTATCCAATGGATAAACTCTTGTGCAAGAGTTAGTGAGGATAACCATGGTCAAAGCAATAAATGCTTGAGGAGACACATGGGTTACATGAGGATTGAGTTAGGGGTCAAAGTCCCTAACCATGGGTGCAAGTGGATTTAACCATAAATGGTCATGTAAGATCCATTTATGGTTTGGAAGACTTTTAGAGGTTAAATTGTTGAACACACAAAGCAATTAATGTTTTTCAAAGACTTTGGAGTCTTTAAGAAGTGACCTCAAGTTGCTTAGGAATGTGACAATATTTAGGGGATGGATTAGGCTATTTAGGAAGGGGTTAGAAGAATCTAGAAGAGGGTTAGGATTGCAAGTGGGTTTGGTGGGTGAGAGAAAATAGGATTTTTATTAAAATAAAATTCATTTATTTTAATAAATAGGTGCAAGTTGCATTTTTAGGAGAATGCAAGTGGGGTGGATTTTAATGATTTAAATAAATGTTTTGTTTAATTTATTTAAAAGAGGAAAGGGGATTAAATTGAATAAATAGGATTTATTCATTTAATTGATTGTGAATTTGGTTTAATGAATTAATTAAATAAATTGAATAATTTATTTAATTAATTGGAGAATGTTTGAGGATGAATTAATTAAATATTAATTTAATTAACTAATGGCTAGTGGATTTTTAATCAAATAAATAGCAAATATTCATTTAATTAAAATGGACAGACTTGTGTGACTACAGTAGGGATACCCACTTGATCAAACAAGACTTCATACGAGGTGCACTGACTGACGGTACTCTAATTAGAGACCTGACCAACTATGGTCAACCACATACCAACATATTAACACTGGCATAAAGGACATGACTGGATACAACACCATCACAAGAAAACAGTAAATACTCGAGATCAAGGACACAAACAGGTACCTAAATCAACATACAACAATATCCAACAATCACAATCAAGGACTTGCCATTTCTTAAGCAAATGTGAATACATAAATTTAAACATGCATAGGCATAAATCAGAAAGGATAACCTTTTTCCATATTGTCTAAACATTAAAATCGATCCAGTTTCCTAATAGATCTAATTAGATTGCAATTTTGTCTACCTTGTCTAAGTACATGTCGTTCATGGTTTACTAACTCACTAAAGTTCATTTTGCATCATACAATAATTTAAATACTTCATCATGAGTTTCCAAACCAATATCACATGCTTATAATTATAATGTATCCAGTACACACAATGATATAAAATCAAATATTCATTAATTAGCTAAAAATATGATATTCATTTTTCAAATTAAACATCTTTCTCATACTTGTTCGAAAATGATAATCTAATCTCTTCTCTTGCAAAACAAAATATACTTTCTAAAAATGGAAATATACCTTTAAAAAGGAATTAAAATCGATGATCATTTACCAATTTAAATGATACTTCCTTGCATACATATATAAAAATATTAATTAAATATTAATATATATATATATCCACCATTAATAAAATATATACTAATTAATAATTAATAATAAAATTACAAATTAATATATATATTAATCCGTAATTAATAAAATATATACTAAATAATAATTAATAATAAAAAGAAACTATTTAAAAACTTTTTACTAAAATAATATAAAAAACTTTCTAAATAAACCAAATTATAAAATGCAATGCATTTTTTTTATTTCAAAAAAAATAAAGATAGAAACTGCGGGGCCCACCTCCATCCACGAGAGTGGAGGTTGTGCCCTTGCCGCGGAGGTTGCGGCCACCGTGGTGGATGTAGGCCTACGACATCCACACTATGGATGCGGGGTCTCTATGGCCACCATGGGGTCGTAGGTCTTTGCGGCCACAATGGGGTCGCAGGCCTCTACGGCCACACTATGGCCACCAGTGTGGTCGCAGACCTCCAAGGCTGCGAGCCCATGGAGGGGAGAGGGGCACGGGTTGAGCCTCGGCTCCTCTGCCCTCCAAACCCTAAAATCCGCCCCAAAATAATTTATTTTTTATATATATTTTATTTTATTTTTAATATAAACTTCTTTTAAAAAGAAAAAAAGAAAAAAAAAGGAAACTTCGGTTTTATTTTATTCACAGTCTCAAACAAAGACTCAGACCAATTTTCCAGAATACCCAAGGTATTAAAAAATATAACAATTTTGTTGAATAACCAGACTAAAATAGGCAATTTTTCCTCAACCAAATATCATATTTGGGCCAAAAAGAATCATTTCTCACACAATGATTCAACCAATCAACCAAACCCAAAACTAATTTCTCAATAAAAACTTAATTCTGAGAGCATTCAATGGAGTTTTAAACCAAAAATTCATGAAGAACAACCAAACCCAATTTTTTATTTTGAAAATCAATATGAACAACCAAATATGTAATTTGGGGGTTTGGAAAGGAAGCAAGGAGGGTTTAAATTTAGAAATTAAACTACAACTCTTCCATTTTTCCCAAAATATATGAGATTATCACAAACACAACTAGAAACCTTCAAAATCCATAAAATTTCTATTTAGCAAAGAAACCAAAGAGATAAACTAGAAACCTACCTTATTCAACAATCCTGGAAAGATTTGAAGGAGAGCCCAACCTGCAAGCTCCATAAATCTTTCTTCCCCCAAATGCCCAAAATTTTCTCCATCCAAAAATAATTTCCAAAAATAACTCTCCAAAAATAATTCTCTATTTTTTTTTTTCAAACTTAGGTTAAATGGAAAAAGTTTGACCAAAATTCCTATTTTTGGATTTAAAATACTTTCTTTCAATTAAAAATAAAAAATCATTCTTTTCAAACTATTTCAATATGCAACAACTTGCCTTTCTTATAAAAATTGATTTTCTCAATTAATTAAAATTAACCTTTCTATTTACAAAATGCCAAAGAGGCTAAATATTTCTATTTTTGAAGAAAATTTAATCTTTCCTTTCAAATGTATAAACTAAATAAATTTATCATTTAAAATTAACCATTTAATCGAACTTGCTACCAACTTGAATTGAGCAATTCTAATTAATGATTAATCGCACAAAAGGGGTCCTATTTAATTTAGCCCCCTAAATACTAATGCGTAAAAGAACACATTTAATCAAATTACATACTAAGGATTAAACACTTAATTTACCACATGCAAAACACACAACCCAAGAAAGCCAACCAGATACACGATCCACAAACCCAAACAAAAGGGAAACTGACAGACGACTGACGACGCTCACTTGAGCACGACAAGGGTAAAACGAGGGTCTTACGACCACCTAATCCAATCTCTAAGGACTAAAGAGGAACACTCAAATCTGCGAATCCAGGTGGAGACGAACCCCGTACCTATGTGGTACTATACCTGCAATCTCCTACAACCATGAGTCACACATGCATACATATATATATTCAATGAAAGTGTTAGCCCGATATTAATAACACGAATCAGGAGAACAAATAAAATTACATAAAAATTGATGCGAAAACCACATTAACAGGTACACACAATAATCATAACATCTGACTATAACATTACAACATGGTAAACTAACCAAGGTCAAACTGAGATTAGAATCTAATTAGGGTAGGTACACACACAAGAGAAATATGTCTTTGTCCTTGTCTTGCTAAGTTTTCTTTAGGGAAAGTTGTTATGAGAGGAGGTATTATTATTTCCTAAAATAGGAACTATGATGAAGGCTTAACAATTAAGCATTGATTAATCTCTTTATGTTCAACCAATCAAATTGTTGGCATAAATTTATTTTTGAAGATATGTAATGTACAATTTGCATATATTTTACTGGACATTTTGATAGAAAGTATTTTGCCAGTCTTTCATTGGTGTTGCAGATCAGTGGCAGATGCATTCACTCTTATCAATATCAGAGAACACACCACTTCTTAGAGTAGGGCTGACAAAACAATGTTCTTGGGATACTTGTTTCTGGTGATCACCTTCTGTGCAAGAGTCTGCAGAACAAGAATGGTTGAAAGGAACTATTGGCACCTTGGGTTTTATCATTTTTCCGTGCAGAGTAGATGTGGGCATACACAAGTATGCCACTTGTAGTCTACGCCATACCCATGGATAAATAGTTCACAGGTTGAACTTCCTAGTGAGCTTCATATTTAGCACAGTGACTTTTAGATCTCTTGTTGGTAAGAAGAACGATGTCGCATCCCATTCTTAAGAGAACATTAGAGATGAGCATGGGCTCATAGTTTCCAAAATACCAATTTTGTGTGATGTTCTTTGTGCTAAGGACAATGGCATTAGTGCCCTTGTTGCGGGCAACAAGGCAAGCCTTAACAAGATTGACCTTGCTAGGTTAGGGTTAGATTTGGCTTAATTTAGCAATGACTTATCATCCATCTTGCTAGGTTATAGTTGGAATTTTTATAGGCTAGCGGAGAATAATTCCCCATCATGTGGATTAAGGTTGGGTTGGTACAGTCTAGTGTGGAGCTCTTAGCCTATCTTGTTGTAGTGGCATTTGTATAATCAAGGTGAGGAGTTCTTACCCTGCCCTATTGGGATGGAATAGTTTCTAATATCACAAATTTTAACATATTCAAGCTTTCTTTTTAACGAATTGGGTGCCATAGTTAAGCTTTTAACAAATAATTTTAGACAACAATGTATATTACATTCGATAAGATTGGGTTCCAATGGTTTTGTTCTCTCTGAAATTTGTGTTGTCGATAGTCACCATAGAAGTCCTATCTAGGGTGAACATCCCAACCCCATACATATTTTTGAGTGTTGCTTGTGATTAGATATGGCATAGTTGTACACTCTTGTTTCTTTTTTCATGTGATTCGATTTGAAATAACTTACCTATAAAATATCTTCATCTCTTGAGGGGACTAAATTATTCTCTCCTCAGTGAAATTGGCTTTTTTTTTTAAATTGAGTGCAATTGTGGTATTCTTGCTTATTTCATGATCTAGTGATTCATGGATTATTTCATTGGCTAGAAGCCTAAATACAAAAAATACTTCAAATGATTACTCTTATGGGTATTCGCTTTCATCCTAATTTCTCTTGTATTTATGTCTCGTACTTGATTTCTTTTTAAGTTTTAATATGCTTTGGCTATGATTATAAAAATCTAACGGTTGCACCTACAAACCTTAGTGTGTTGATGGCTATATACTTATGTGTATTGTTTATTGACAATTATTTACCACATGGATGTGGTAACTTTTTTACATGTTTAGATGTATGGGTGTTTGCCTTCATCCTGTCGTCTCTAGTTTTTCTTTGGGTTTGTTCTATTAGTTTTGATATGACATTTTTACAATGGTTTAATGTAGCACCAAATATTTAAAACCTGAGTTAGGATGCTCTATATGGTGACTGGTGAGTATTTATGAAAAATGCATGAAAATTATTTGCACTTTTGTGACAAGTTCCCAACTTTTAAGCGATTTATTCATAGGAAACAACAAAAATAGACTTTGGATATGCTATTGTTGTAAATGATAACTTTTTAGCTATGTTAGTTCATAATCTAGATTGTTCTGAATTTTTACTCAATGTATATCATCTAATGACAAGTGGATTGATAAGTAACAAACAGTTAGCAGCATACAAGCCAACCACAATGCATGGAGAAAATTCACCTGATAGTATGTTTTTAAACTAAAGTAATTTTTTTTGGATCTTAAACAATATGATTTATTAGTCTATTCACAATTTTTTGTTTAATAATGTTTACCAATGAGCCTATTGACAGGTGGGTAAAGCATTTACAATTAGTTTGACATTTAATCAATTTCATTAGTAGCTATAGTACCATTTAAAGACTAGGATACATAATTCTAAAACTAAATAAATTTGAATGAATAGGCATGTAAATAATAAATGGCTCAAATGGTAAAAAATTAAGGTAGAGCGAGAACCCATTTAACAATATTTTTTCTTGAATTTTTTTTTTCCAAATTTCTTCTCAACAACAGTAGAGGACTTTGACCTATTCACAACATTGAATGGTAATCTATACAACTTGTGGGTGGAAGGTCGATTGAGTGAATATTCTTCATTATGGCTTAAGGATTTCACATAATGTTATCCTACAAGAGTGTTGCCTTAATTGTTATTTAGTATTCATAAGTATCTTGACCTCTATTAGATTTCAGATGTTTGTGTGAGGTATCATCATGATCAAAGGAATTATTGAATTGTATGATTTTGAAGTTTCCCATTGTGGCCATCCAAATTTTTTAATGGTCGTTTATGACATCATTTGGTGTTGCTACAAATTCTTGTAATTGCTTCCCTAACATTTGTATGACACTTTTTGGGAAACAATGAAATTGTTTAAACAGTAGGATTTGTAATAATTTCCAATAGTAACCATGTTAACACATATGGATGGTTTCTTACTGTCAAATGGTGCAATCTATAGGCAAGAGGTGGATCAATTTAAATACAATTATCATGCTTATTATATATTTTAGTTGAAATAGAAGCTAATTAAATAGTCTTATTCGAGAGAGATCTTATTTGAGAGAGGGGGGGAATACCGTCAGTAAAATTTTATTGTTGTTAAATAAAATGAACTCCTACATCTTAAAGAATTTTATGGTAAAGTGCTCAAGGAAGGTGAAAAATGTAAACTCAAAAATGAGACGGGGAAGCAAAGAATTATATGTTTTGATCAAGGAAGTTGAACAATGTGAAGAGCCAGCTTCCCTACCCATTTAAGGAAAATTAGTCAACACATTAACAAAATTGTATAGTGTATGTCAAGTTTATGCTTAAACTTTCTATTTCAATCATGATATCTGCCATGATACCATGCATGATTGCAATATTACAAGTTTGTCATCAACAAAACCATTCCTACATTCTTTGGCAAGAGATTCGTTGCTCTACAACACCTGTTATTTTTTGCACTCAATTACAGAGAGTCAGCCTTAGAAGCATGGTCAAATTAGGAGTGATGAGGAGTGATAATCCTAATGGTGCAATCTATCAAGACTATGTCATGCAAGACCAAACCACTTAAACGAATGACTAGTAGCATTCCTAATGCTAGACTTATGTCCCCATGGATACGTAGTGATGGTTGTAGTTATACTTGTTCTAGTAGACGGGCTGGCTTAAACAACACACACTAAGCTTTGACCACTTAGATGGCTGGTGTGGGCCCGCTTAATCCATTATGTTCTCTTACCTATTTTCATTCTAGTAAACACTCTTGTTACAACTAGTGGTAGCAGTCAGTGGTTAGTAGTTCCTACGCGAAACAAAACCAAACTCAAATTCAAATGTTATTCCCACGTTGCTACAAACATTTGGTGGGAGTCGTAAAGTGTCTTCATGAGACAATTGGATTGTTTCACAAGACTCCAAGATGATCAATTCACATTTTTGCTAGCATAATCACAATTGGTGCAAAAATGGGAGCGTTGGAACAAGTTTTAGGTATCCGTAAAAGCTTGAATGATACGCCACTTTCATTCGATGTAGTTGAAAATGGTTTGTAGACATACATTCAAAATGGGGAAGCATAGACAAGGCACATGAGGTGTTTGACCGAATGTCTAAAAAAAATGTGGTTTAATGAAATGACAAGGTCAGTGCTATAAGAACTCCTGCTGACAAACAATGTGAAGGAGGAACAAATGCAAGTTTATTTAAACACACAAAACTTTTGTTATTTTCAGTTACTAACCACCTATATATAGCTTCTCCGCTTTTAACTTTGATTTGGTATTTAAAAAATGAGCTCTCTATGCATTGATTGTGCCTATATACAAGTTTCGTTGCTTCTATTTTAAGTCTTATATATTCATAAAGGGGTGTGCATCCATTACTTGGAAAAAAACTAGTATGCATACTATATTGCACAATCAACAATTTATTTACAATTTGAAGTTTGCTCTTTGTCATAACAAATGTGTTTGAAGGTCCGTGAATGGGCTTATTCGAGTGGATCCGAGTCTTGATTGTAGGGCAAAAATTAAATGGTGTAAACTGGAAGGATGGGTTAAAATAAATTTTGGTAGTGCCTCCAAAGGCAATCCGGGGCCATCAGGGATTGGATTTGTGGCTTGGGATTGGAAAGGTGATATTCTGGCTTTTAGAGCTCGGAGATTTGATAATGGATCTAATAATATAGCAGAAGGAATGGCAACTTTAACGGAAATTCGCTTCACTAAATCTTTGGGCTTTTCCAAAACTCATATTGAAGGGGATTCATTAAAAATTGTAAATGCTATCATTGCAAGTGATTGTCAGGCATGGCACCTGAGTAAATTAATACATATTATTAGGGATGAGTTGGCTGATTTCCAAGGTTTCAAAGTGGGTCATGTTCATAAGTCAGCAAATGACGTGGCTGACACTTTGTCAGAATGGGCGGTTGGCTTCAAGGAAATCAGAGAAGCTCATGTGGAGGATTTTTGTACTGTTTTTCTCGAGTTCTGAATTGGCACTCTATTTCATTATGAAGCATTTATGAATTGGTAGGGAATGTGTTTGTGTGATGAAACGACACATGTGGGATGTTTGATAAATTGTCGGCTAGGGGATATGATGGCATTCATCCCCTTTCATCCTTTGACATCAATTTGAGGTGGTTGGCAAGAATGGAGGCTAACTTCCCTCTTTACATTGACAAGGTGCAGGCTACTTTTTCCAGACTGGTTTCTTTGCTTCGCATGAAACAACTGTTCAAGGTGAAGGATGATGAATTCATCCAAATCATGGAATCGTTGTTCAGGGAGGTGTTTCTGGAGGCAAAACACAGGTATCACTCGAACATGGATGTGGTAACTATGGTGGTGGCATGGGGATTGGAATTGGGTGACTCCATAGAAAATGTGGAATGGGTTGTGAGGGCTATCCTGGATGATGAGTGGTTGGTGGGTCTCAATTCGATTCTTGAATGGGCCATTCCAGAGGCTGGATTTGATGTTGTTGAGTGCTTTGTTGATCAGAGGATGGCAAACCTTCATGAGTTGGTTCCCTTTATGCGGTGACCAACGAGTTTCAATCCAGTTGAACGAAGGGCGGAGGCAGTGCTTGCGTGGAATTCCTTGAAGAATCTATTGCGACAGAGGCTAGTCGTGGGTGGTGGTGTTTTGGTTATAGTGGCAAATGCTAGAGGTAGGGATGCAAATGTTGGTCATGGTCGAGCTAGGCGCCGACGCAGACGAGCACACATGCATTAGCGGCTTGTGGTTGCGAGAGGTTGTGGTGTGCTCCAGCTTCGGCTTCCTACAGTCAAAAAGGCAAATTTTCCTCTTTTGGGGGTACAAGGATACGTTTTCAATATGGCAGTTTTTTGTTTTTCTCTGAGAATAGGGAATTTCCTTGCTAATATGTAAAAAGTTTAAATTGATATACAGGTCGAGTATTTTTTTTGGCTAGTGGATGTGGATTTCCCAGTTTTTGAGTGGAAATCGTATCACTGGGATGTATGGACGTTTAGTCTGGTCTCTATAATTATTGTGGGCAGTGGATAGTAGGGTTGTTTTTTGAAAGGGGGTTACAATTAATTTTTTGGTTTGCTGTCGAGAATGGTAGTACGTCATTTTTTATGGTCATGGGGGTGTGGTGCAATGTCTGGTTTTTTTGGGAATTTGGTTTCTCTCCACAAAGTGATGTGTGTAATGATGCTAATGTAATAGCCTACTTTTTTAATAATAAATAAAATAGCAATTTACCGATTAAAAAAACAAATGTGTATGAAAGTCATATTCTTTGATTTGCAAAGATCAAAATGGGAAATGACAAAAAAAATATGTACAAACAAGAGAAATTTTAAACTTGTGTTTGAGGAAATGATAAAATTTTAGCTTGAAACTTCATATGGGTTTCGTCATGGATCTTAAAAAACTAGTGTGGTTTTAGTCAAACATTATCAAACAACGAATTTGGTGTATTAACGGGTCTGCTTTTTGTTTCTTAAAATATTTTATGTAGACCTGCAAATGTAGACACTTGTAATAGGAAAAGCTTACATCCAACTTTCTCTTCATTTGTGAAAGCATACACTCTTCTAGTGGCTCTTGCAGTATTGTTGAAAGACCATTTAGTTAGCTTTTATGTCCATTAGGTGTAGATTATTTAACCCAAATAGTGAATTAGAGAAATTTGAACACATCTTTCTCCTATAAATGGATTCATAACACAATATTTGAACTTGTACAATGTCATGTCAATAATCTAAACAACATTATTTTATTTGTTATTTCTTAAAAAAAATTAATGTAGATCCAAAATATACAATGAATAAAAAATTCACAACTAGAGTGTTTGGAGAATTTGGTTTTCAAGGAAATAAAGTATTGTCTCGTTTAATAGAATCATTCACATATTTGTAACAATTAAGGTTTTTAATATCTAATTTTATTATCTTGTATAGATTTTGAATTTATATTATAACACTTTTCATTGGATGTCACATAAATGATATACTTGAGTAAAAATAAAACATATACTGATCTAGATTGTCCGCTTGAATGCTAATCATCATATCTTAAACTTTTACTTAGATGATACTATAAAATTTTGATAATAAAATATGATAAAGTAATTTGCTAAAACTTGCAATGTTAAGATGTGTAATGCTTGTGTCAATAGGAAACATTCTATGAACGAATATGTAATACAAAATTTTCCTTGTTTTCCACTAAAAAATGAACATTGGGTAAAATGATAATTTTGAGCTAGGGGGAGAATTTGTACCGAAGTAAGCACGAATAAAGGGGCAACAATGATGACTAGATGATGAATGCATGGAAAGTGATGCAAACATGAGTGAAATGGGTGTTAATAGGAATCTAGCCATGAACTAAGCTCAAAATAAGAGCATGTTGCATGTCATTAAGGCATTCTCATCAAAGTGGGTACACAACTAAATGAGAAATGTGATGGGCATGCTAATATTTGAATAAATATCCCCGTCACAACACTTCATAACAAACATTTCCTTTTGGCATAAATTAAAATTGTTAATTTATCCTTAACTCATTTTATATTTTTAGATATTCTTGCAATTACAGTCATACATGTGTACCATTCTTTCTAATGGTGTACTGATCATTGATAGTACTTTCCTTAAAATCTAATGAATTGTGTTTGTATGTAGAAAATTCTGAATGCAAACTAGAGAGATTGAAAAGATGAGCTAAACAATCAACAAACACATATTTCAACCACACTCAAGATTAGGACTTTGAGAAGGAAGAAAACCAAATAAACCAAATAAAAACAATTAAACTGCAAACTCTATATTATCCTTCAACCTGATAGTCCCCTAATTTGATGTGTTCTTTCCATATGATAGATACTTGATTTTTCTCCATGATAGTGAATGCAAGGTGGAAACTAAGCTAAGATGGGATGCAAGATGCTATGCTAAATGGATGTGGATGAATAGATGATGAGTAAATATTTTTGCATGGAAGTGGATAGACAATTTTACATTATGAGAGTATGAAAATGAAAGTGGATGAACAATGAAGGAAAAATGGGGGGTTAAAATAGGTTAAAATGAGAGATGGAGAGGCATGAGAGGAAGACATGTGTCCCTAAGAAGGGCATGTGTCATGGAAGGACACATGCCATTTGAATGAATGACATGTATCCTTGAGGACACATGCCTATTTGGGAGTGAGGCACCCGAATTGGAAGGTTCTATTCCAAAAGAGATTGCAAAATAGATATATTATCATGGTTTAGGATATTTTGGATATTTTTCATTCCCTAAAAAATAAGCATATTTGCATGACTTAGGATATTTGGGATATTTTCCCAAATTTTAGGAACTGGTTCCTCCAAAAATGAGGATATTTCCATGGCTTAGGATATTTGGAATATTTTCCCAAATTTTAGGAAATTCGTTCCTCCAAAAATGAGGATATTTCCATGGCTTAGGATATTTGGGATATTTTCCCAAATTTTAGGAAATTTTGTTCACCAAATTCAAAGGCATTTCACAAATTTTAGGAAATTTGGGATATTTTGGGAATGCACGCATATGATAAGGGATATGGGAAAGGGTTGACTAAACCCTTGGTTAGTTAGGTGGGTTAGGCTAGAGGAAGGGTTGGATAAGGGTTAGAGTTAGGAGACATGTGGGGAAATAGAATTAATTAATTAAAATTAATTAATTCTGCGAGGGAATATTAGGAGGAAAGGACAAAAGTGAATTAAACAATCAAATTATGCATTTGATTTATTCAATAGAAGAAAAGGGTCAAATTTAATTAATTAAATGATTTATGATTGTCACATAATTAATTAAAGGGGGACTCTAGCATAATTAATAAGATTAATTAACTAGAAGGAGGGAACACTAATTAATTAAATAATGCATAATTATTTAATTAAAGGCACACTTAGGATAGCTAAATTCAATTAATCAAATTTAGGTGTCTACAATGTTGATATCCACAAATAAGAAATGTGACTAGTTATTCTAGTTGACTCCTAATACTTTTCATGTTTCACCAAGAATGCTTAAATTCTTCTTTAAACCATGAATTTTGGTTTAGCTAAATTCAATTAATTAAATTAATCAAATTGAGGTGTCTACAATGTTGATATCCACAAATAAGAAATGTGAGTTGTTTTTCTAGTTGACTCCTAATACTTTTCTTGCTTCACCAAGAATGCTTAAATTCTTCTTTAAACCATGAATTTTGGTTACATCTACACACAGGAAACTCAATATAGTTATTTTTCTCAAGTCTACACCAATATATTCAATATGATCTTACCATGATGATGGTTGGTTTGATTCAATTTATTAATAACTTTGATTGTTTGATCATATAAGGTTTCCTCTAATGTCTTAATATTTGTAAAAGTGACGATTCCCTCATTTAGACAATGTCATTAGAAGTGTTGAGGACATTACAATTATGAAAGAAGGGAGAACCCTTTCCAATCATATCTTCTATTGTATAAAATGTGTATTACTTGTCTAAGGGTTGTTCCAATGTGCACTAACAAAGAACGAGCACAATGGTGAATATAATTTATAATTGTTATGATTTTAAGGAATCTGATAGATGAGAAATATACTACCTTTTACATTGATAGCATATATTTATTGATTTCATGTACATTAAATATTTGATGAGTTAGTACGTACTTGAGTAAGAGAATATAATTTCCTTGATCAAATTATTGTACTACTTAAACTTTTAGTAGTGTCCCATTTATCAACAATTGAAAGTATCATAGAAAAAAAGTATACACATTTTTTATTAAATAAAAATTATATAAATTGTATTACTTATAGACATGTATGTACAAATGTCTTTACAAACAATTCAAAAGAAAATACATGTTCATAGGCTTTGACAACAATAGTCACAATATTATTGGGATTAACTTTTTTCATGATTGTTTAATGTAAGAGTTGGTAAAGAATTTTCTAGAGAACAAAATATTTAGCTAAAGATGTACCCACCCAAGATCTAGGAACTTCAATAAAAGTACAAGAGGGATCAGATGTGACAAAATAATGTTGTTCTATCAAAGGATACAAGTAAGCGATGGAAATTAAATAAGAATACAAAGAGAACTTCTTGGTTACATAAACCAAGGTGAGACATAGGATTACATAAGTTTATCATAGGTGTTTGAGGCTACATTTATGAAGATGCAATCCAAATTCTAATGGAAACAAATGTAGAACATTATACAAAGATAAAGACACCTCCTCCAAATGCTACTCAAAGGTCTCCATACAATATTTGAAGTAGATGGTACAATTTCATAGGAGCTAACATAAATCTACGAGATGAATATCATAAATAGTGTCCTCAAAGTCTAAAACATAAGAACTAACAAAATGAATTTGTGATGCATATCAAGTAATCATCCCAAGTAGTTACATAACTAGAAGATAATGAAAATATTGTTGCACCAAATCATTAGAAGCCATGGATGTAGCAACACTAATCTTATTAGAAGCAATAGTAGATGAAGAAGCGTACTTAACGTATGCCATTCAACTACATTGTTCATCCTCCAACTTTTCATATGATATATATTTTGATTTTATGAATATGTAATTCAATTAAATATCATGTTATCATAAAATCAATCTTGAATAGATACCACAATAGTATATAATAGTGATCTATATTACACCCTATGTACGTTATAATTTTACGAATCGAATGTCATTCTCCATAGTACCAAATTCTCATAACAAAAAATAAAAGCAAAAGAAATTTCTAAAAAGTAAAAGTAAAACTTTGCTCCTTCAATATTAGTTTAAGTATAACATGGTGCACATTATATTAGTGCAATCTTATTTTCCATATCACTTCAATTACTATTGACAATAATCTCCATAAAAAATATTCTCCATGTTTAAATCATGAAAACAATTCACATGTCTTACAACAATTTTTCTTGTAGCAATTCTAGATATTAATTTGATTATAGTGTGACAATCAACACATACTTGAAGGTTTTTCACAACTCCAATAGTTGTTCTTGGAGGGCATATTTGATGAAACAAAAGAAATTTCCCTCTTCACTATCACAATAGATAAATAATTAACTTTCCTCTTTTTCCACATCATTAAGTAAATGTCACGAACTTGGAAAATACCCTCCTACTTTCATCTCCCAAGCCAACTTCTCCAAATTTGCATGAATCTCATTTTTCTGGATACGATTTATCTCCTATACAAAATGAATATACCATTTTATGGTCCTCGATCCAACTACATCTATGGATCTTTTAATTCTTTTATCTTTCATTAATTTCCTTATCATTTGAACGATGCACCATTTGTACACGTTTATATAGATGGTTGAGAAAGTAATCATTTTTAGGATCCAAATCAAAAGCTATGTCACTTTAAATATTTCTAGGACTAAGTTCCAATGGAGTAGTGTCAAGAATTGTTTTTAAGGAAAAGGGAGTTCCATTAGGCCAAAAAATGGTATAGTAATTAACATTTCCATCTAATAAATAGGAACCCCAACCTTTTGGTTTGTAATTTAAGTGAGTACATTTGAGACGGAGTTGGAAATAATTGTTCCCACCAAGGAAATTTTCCGCCACTTATTAATCATTGAAGTTTTTAATTTTCTCAAATTAATTTTGTTTTCATTTTATATTATTATATTTTGTTATAATTTTTTTTTTAAAATCATAAGGTCACGAGCTTCTATAAATTTTGAAGGTTAAACTTTTAAATTTTAACTACGCTAGAAAATCATGACACCACCCACTTTAAAATACTCTTAAACATTTTCAATATTACCCAATTTTTTTTTTTAAATCCCTCAACTCTAATGTTTTTTTTTTCTTAATAAAAGTGCTACAATAATTCTAAAATTTTAAGGCAATCTTACAAAATTCATTTTGTGCCCATCCAAGATATCCTAAAATTAATGCATTCCACGAAGCCACATTTCTCTGAGGCATTTCGGCGAATAGTTCACACGACTAATCTATGCTTTCATTTGTTGTATAGCAGCTACATCTGACAAAATTCCTCCATGCAAATAGGTACTCAACCAAACACCCCTTATATTTTTCCCTTTGTTCTATGAGTCCTCCTCTTATTCATGCCTTCACGTATATAAAAATATATGCCCAATTCTAGATCTTTACTTCAACAATTATGCTTCATTTAGCCTAGATATATTTATGTACATGTGTGTAGTGAAAATATTAACATTAAGAAACAAAATATAATCTTTTATTTTTCTAATTAAATTAAATATATAAATGTATGGAAATAGTAACATTAAATTTCTATATTCTATAATAATTAATTAAATCAATCAAATAAATTAATATTTAAATTTGTAATCATATATCAAAAATATTATATCCATTAATCTAATTGTCCAATTAAATCAATCGCAAAGCATAATCATCATTTAAACCAATCGTAAGGCATGATGCACAACACATTCACAATAAAATCAATCTATATGTATGATGAATATATTTGTGAGTGTGTGTGGGATTTCTATCATGTCAATCATTGCTAAATGGCTAAGTCACCTCTACCTCAACAATGTCCTTGTCTTCAACTTGTTCCCTACACCGCACACAAATCCATAACCATAATTGAAACATTTGCAATAAAAAATTTGACATCATTAAATTAAAAATCCCTGCATTCTTAGTAATCACATCTAACTACTATTCACACACCCACACATTTACCGATGAATCAAACAACATATGTCAATTGTCGAATTGTCTCATCCAATTTTCATATATTATTATTGTCAAGTCTATACAAGCAAAAATTGAGATGTGATAGTCAAGCAACTCGATAAGCATCTAGTAGATAAGAATAACCTCCTAACACCAAACCAAACCACCACTAAACAACCACATACATGATCATGTCATGCCAATTCTCAAATGTATCTACATATCCAGGGCACCATAATTATTATCCTTATTGTACATGTATTTGTAGCGTCCTAAAATTGCGACACTTGCAATTTTGACTGCATTTCGGTCTTCACGATGGCGATGCAACACTGAACCTGAATGGAGACCCCGAAACCTGATTATGACACCAAAAACTGCATTCTCTTGCACCCTGGCCTGAACCTCCTTTGCACCCTGCTGTCCCGGGAGGTGGGACCAGAGCGCCCAGCGCCCTGGTCCTTCAGGACCAGGGTGCCCAACGCCCTGGTCCCTGGCCCTATTTTGGGCCCAGTCTCCTATGGGACTTCGGGTCCTTTTGTTTGCAATTTGGAAAATAAACTTTCCTGGTCGGCCTAAGGTCGGGAAAATCAGTCTATTAACCCTAATTGGCAAGTATATAAACTACATTTGCCTCTCCCATTTGGGTAAGAAGGACATATGTGGACAAGCGTGGAAACTATACTCAAGCATTCAAGCATTCAAGCATTCCTTCAAGTAATTGATCATTTCAAGTCTCCATTCAAGGCTAAGTGTTGCATTCAAGACAAGGATTCAACCATTGAAGAGGAGATCACTTACAACACATTACATGCTACAACATACAACATACAACAAACAACAACATCTATACCTTCGCACATAAGGATACAAACATCCTTACAACAAGGTATTAGTACTTGTTTTACATTACATTTACAGCAATTTCTCATTTCTTGGTTAATTCCAAAACCGGGGTTTGACCTAAAGGCAAACCCCTAATCCCTAACCCCCCAATCATCTTCGCTTTTCTGTGTGTAGGTTGCAGGTACGCGGCTGAAATTGAAGATCTGGAATCCTTGTGCAGAGACGAACAGATCCCCCTTCGTTTCGCGGATTTTTCGAAGGACCGTGGCGCTCGGGCACCATCGTCCCGACAACTTTTGCTCAAATTTGTAGGACAGCGCCGTATCGACATTTTACTGTCGATTCCAGGTCCGCAGCTTCATCCTATATCCCTATCTCAATTTATAAGCGAATCTTTCTCACTTCCTATGCATGCCTAGCTTAATTCTTCTATCAACATTCTTTACAAAAGAGGGTAGCCTTGCTGTCTTAACCCTTGAAACTCATTTAGCATCCAATCTTGCATTGTGTGGGATTGGATCTTGTGAATTTCAACCCCTCTTTTGAATGTAAAGTCCCTCCTAAGTGAAAACCATCAACCCTAGAGTGACTCTCCCTTCTCTCTCCTTGGAGTTGGAAGAGGGGAGAGCAACTAGGGTTCGATCGCGATTTTCCGCTTTACATTTTGGTGAACCCGACGTGAACATCCTTTCTGATTATTCATAGTTAGATCTGAAAATTGGATTCCTTGATTACATTTCCATGTTTGATCTTTTGCAAAATTTTAGAGGTTAATTGCATAAAAACCCTAAATTTTCTTTTTAAGTAATTAAACTTGTGAAATGTTTAATTGTTAATGCTTGTTTCAGATCTGCCCTTCTATTACAAATTATCAATTCATATTTTTGTGTTAATCTTTAAAATTAAGTGGTTAAGTGTCAAAACCCTAATTTTTGAAACCCTCTTGATTCAACCTTTGTCCGACAATTTCACTAATCAAAACACTTCCAAATCGGCTGTAACTTTGGATTCCGGCATAAAATCACAATATCTTTCATCCTTGAAAATTTGGAAAAAAGTTGCGGGGACCGTGTGCACTCCGAGCGCCATCGTCCCTGACATTTTTTCTGAAATTTCGAGAGCGAGATCTTACTGTATTTTTCTGCTAAAATCCAGAATTTTGGCTGATTTTATCAATTTTAACACCTTCAAAATTACAGTCAAAGTTGGTCTAGCGATTGCTTGGATTGAGGCTTTTAATCATTCAAAAATTGTTGAAATTGAAATTTGTGTCAAAATTGTGTTTCTTACAGTCTTGAATCTGAAAAGTGTGTTTGCATTCATTCGAAATTTCAGTGCTTTATTCGAATTTTTGCAATTTGTGACTTTTGAAATTAAGTGCTTAATTACAACAACTTTGATTTCCGCTTTCAAAATTGAATTTTGCGTGAAATTGAGTCAACCTTCAAATTTCAAAACTTGCATTGCTTTTGGTATTCCCTCTAAAATCATAAAATTCAAAATTTCAATTTCCCTCTCTTTTTCAAAATTCAAATTTTGCATTTTTCAACAATCTTGGTAGGGTTCAATTTTGAGATTGCAACTTTAATTTGGCCTATCTACAGATCGTAAAATCACTCAATTTTTTTAGGTTAGCTGTAAAATCATCATAACTTTCATCCCTGCAAATTTCGGAAAAAGTTGCAAGGACCGTGTGCACTCCGAGCGCCACGGTCCCGGACATTTTTTCCGAAATTTCGGGAGATTGTCCTGACTGTATTTAACAGCTTAAAGCTAGAAGATTGGCCGGTTTTACTGAAATTTGCTACCTCTAAAATTCAAAATCTTCTCTCTCTCTTTAGTGCATGAGTTTTACAACAATAAGCCCTACTTACACTATTCCCGTTAGACGAAGCCTTAGAATTAAGTCTTTCCAAGGTTTGATTACTGAAAAGATGGAACCTAATTTGAATGGTCTTTTTAACGAGGACATGGGTAATTCCTCTAATCCTCTTAATGATGAAGAAGCTCTCCATGAGGTTTCTGTAGAACAACTTTCAAAATTGGATAACCAATTTGACGATTTTCGACAATGGATGTCTCAAGAATACCCTGATAGTCAAGCTCTTCCTTTAATTGAGGGTCTAAAACGTATGCTTCAAAGTGATAAGAATGGAATTGATATTTTGCGTGGTATTGCACACATTGTGGATTCAAATGTGATGCCTATGAAGAGTTGTGTCGAAACCTTAGGTTATACACAACCTCCTACTCAAGACAATCATTCTATTCCTTTGACGACTCCTATTGCTGGTATACCTACTTTTACATCAAATATAATGACTACTTCAATACAAGACATTCCCCCTGTGATCACTAGTCATGGGGGCAATCCCTCTTCTTCAATTAATCCTCTTCCTTCATTCAATCCAACTGCTTCATTCATTCCTTCAATGAGTGTTCCTCTTATATCTCCACAAATGAACATGACGCAAGGGGGCAATTCATTTAACCCTTCCATTCCTCCTTGTAGTGTTCCTCCTTTCCAATCATCTCCTATGACTAACTATCATAGTGTCCCACCACCTTACTCTTTACCTTCTTTCAATAACATAACACCTCCATCACAATCTAACACATCTAATATGAACTCTTCGACTGAAGCGACCATTAACAATCTTGCACAAACTGTCTCTTCTTTACAACAACAAATTGCCTCTATGAATCAATCTAAGTTTAGTGTGCCCACATTTGATGTTGCGAGTCCACTTTCTCTTGACATTGTTCGAGCTATCCCCCCTAAACATGTTGAAATTCTGCATTTGGAGCTTTATAATGGTAAGGGTGATCCTCTAACACATGTTAAGACCTTTCAAACAACATGTACTGATTTTGCTTATGACCAAAGGTTGCTTGCAAAACTGTTTACTAGAACATTAAGAGACAAAGCCCTACAATGGTATTGCTTGTTGCCTTCCTATTCTATTACTTCTTTCGAACAACTTGCAAATGCTTTCATTCAACAATTTCAAAACAATATAAGTCCTAAAGTTACTTTGATTGATTTAATGCATTGCAAACAAGGTGTTAAAGAAAAAGTGACTGATTTCATTGGTAGATATAAGCATTTGTATGCTCAAATTTCCTTTCCAGTGCCTGACAATGATATTCAAAGAATCTTTATTTCTAATTTACAAAAAGACATTAGAGAAAAACTCCTATTTTCTGAGTTTACTTCTTTCCAACAGTTGTGCGCAACTCTTCACCATTATCAACTGACTGTGAGTCAAATGGAACAATCACATCCTATGGCTCCGAGTGATAAGGGTGATAGTAGTCAACAACCATTTGGGAAGTTTAAACCGAACAGAGAGTCCATTAAATTCAATGAAAGCATCATCAACAACAATGTGAATGTAGCATCAGGTGTGTCTCCTATTTCTAAGTTTTTCAAGAGAGAAAGAAAGTTTACTCCTTTGAATGAATCATTGCATAGTATTATGAATAAGTTATTGGAACAAAATGTGCTTACTCTTCCTCCTATAAGGCAAATTGATCCTGCAAAGATTAATTCACCCTATTTTGATAACAAATCTTTTTGTCAATTTCATCGTCAACCTGGGCATGATACTGAAAAATGTTTTGCTTTAAAGGGGAAAATTCAAGATTTGATTGATAATAATACTATCTCTGTTTCTGGAGTGAATGATAAAGGCAACACATCTGTAGCTCCTCCTAACCAAAATCTTCAGATTTTTACTGATCCATTACCTTCTCATACCTCTAATGCGATTGATACTACTGATTCCTCTGTCTCACCTGATGATCTCGTGTCTATGACTCCGAATGTGATTAATTTTGTGGAGCAACAGAAAATCCCTAAAGAACCTTCCATCACATTTGATTCCAGTGAAACTTTCAGGGCACCTGATGGTCATTTATATATAGTTGCAAAAGTCAAAAATACACCTTGCCGTGGAGTGCTTATTGATCCTTCTTGCATGGTTAATATCATTACTGAAGAATTTCTTTTTACTTTGCAATTGAATCAAGTGATCTATGATGAAACAAATGTAGTTGTGAAACTATTTGATGCATTTTCTTCTCCTGCAATTGGTTCTATTACATTACCTATTGAGGTCCATAACAAATCCCTTGATGTGGACTTTGCTATTATTCCATCATCTGAACAATTTCGTGTGAAGCTAGGCTATCCTTGGCTATCTTCCATGAAAGCTATTGCTTCTCCTATTCACAAGTGTCTAAAATTTCCACATAATGGTGAAGTTGTTACTATCAATCATAGTCTCTTTAAACCAGTTGAAAGAACTTCTAGCATTCCTATTGATTACTTTTGGCCTAAACAATTCCAATCTCTTCCACCGCGAAGTGATCATCTTTTCAAATCTTATCAAAAGTGGAAAACAGATATGATCCTATCTCTAAGTGAACCTAGAACACCCAAACTTGACATTCCTATCATTCTTGAGAAGGAAGTTCTTCCTTTGAAAGATAAAACTAATGTCTTTCCTCAAGAAGATTCCCAACCTATTCCTATGGATGTGACTATGCCTATATCTAATAAACCTCCTAAGAGTAGATCTATCCCTCCTCGTCATGATGGACTTGGTCTCCTTCATAAACCAAATATTCCTCCCTTATATGGAGCAGTTCCTCCTCCTTCCTCTTATGGAGAGAAGAGACCTTCCTCTTCTCCTATTAGTCAACCTAAGAGACCACAGCCTAAACACCCAAGTGATAAGGATGAGAACATTCCTCCTCCTCAATCTCCTAATCTTCCTACTAAGACTAGACGAAATCGTTCTGCACGTGAACGCTGGTGAAAGCGTCGTCTTAGAGCTCAAACTTTGCAATCTCCAAAAACACCTTCAACAAGCATTATTCCATTTTCTCCTCAGTCGACGATTGACCCGAAATCTCCTAAACATAAGATGCATGATGGTCTTGATCCTATGCAAGTTAAAGATCCTATTTTTATAAATCTTGATGATGATATAGATGAAAATGTTATTCATGATGCAAATGTTACTTCTCTTGCTTCTGATAGTGAATATGAACTTGTTGATGTTGATAACCATTTATCTAACGAATTTTCTAAAGCACTTATCCTAGCTCCTAGACAAGAACAACGTGGCTTGGAACATGAACATAGCCGTTGTTTGGATCTTGTGATAGCTCCATCTGCTGTGTTGGATGTTCCTCCTCTAGCATGTTCCCTGCCTTCCCGAAACATTGATCAGCAAGATCGGGGGGTAGATGACGTGCTAGACTAGTTTCATTAGCATAGCAAATTCTCTCCCCCTCTCTTTTGTTACTTCCTCTATGTGTTATTCTCATTCTTCTATTTGTTGTCCTTAGTGTTGTCTACTTGAGGACGATGCAAAGCATTGTGACCTCTTTTGGTCTCTCTCTCATGTTGACTCAAAAGACACATGTGTTCCCTTCTTCTAGGTGACCTTCCTTGATTGGGGAATGAAGAACAATTATGCATACATACATATGATATACATGAATTATCATACAGCATACTGACCCCGAGGAAAGCGAAGTCACCTTGTGCTTTGTGTTTTGTGGCTATTATCCTTGGGCTTATCTCACACTTGGGGGCTAAATCCTTGTGATAACGTGCTCCTTTCTCATTTCTTATATGTATCACTACCTTAAAGCAATCACCCCCGGTGAGGCGTGTGCGATCGCTTTAACGTAGGGGGGCATACATCCCGTTCATATCTTTTTCAAGATACTTGAAAATTTCTTGACAAATTTAGCTTTGCCTTGAAATTTTTTGATATCTTTCTTGCATGACTCATAGTGAGGGAACCTTACTACTGACAGTCATGGTTCTCCCTCGTGATCTTCCCTTTTACTTTTTCAATCGAAGTCGTAAGATCCTTAGTCCACTGGGGGCTTGGTGTATCTTGCCTCCTTGACGTGGTGAAAGTTTTTCAATGTTGTTTCCTTGTACTTTACCGGAAGTATGAGCATACATACTCCCGCTAAAGTGGGGGCTAAATGTAGCATCCTAAAATTGTGACACTTGCAATTTCGACTGCATTTCGGTCTTCACGATGGCGACGCAACACTGAACCTAAATGGAGACCCCAAAACCTGATTATGACACCAAAAACTGCATTCTCTTGCACCCTGGCCTGAACCTCCTTTGAACCCTGCTGTCCCGGGAGGTGGGACCAGAGCGCCCAGCGCCCTGGTCCCTGGCCCTATTTTGGGCCCAGTCTCCTATGGGACTTCGGGTCCTTTTGTTTGCAATTTGGAAAATAAACTTTCCTGGTCGGCCTAAGGTCGGGAAAATCAGTCTATTAACCCTAATTGGCAAGTATATAAACTACATTTGCCTCTCCCATTTGGGTAAGAAGGACATATGTGGACAAGCGTGGAAACTATACTCAAGCATTCAAGCATTCAAGCATTCCTTCAAGTAATTGATCATTTCAAGTCTCCATTCAAGGCTAAGTGTTGCATTCAAGACAAGGATTCAACCAATGAAGAGGAGATCACTTACAACACATTACATGCTACAACATACAACATACAACAAACAACAACATCTATACCTTCGCACATAAGGATACAAACATCCTTACAACAAGGTATTAGTACTTGTTTTACATTACATTTACAGCAATTTCTCATTTCTTGGTTAATTCCAAAACCGGGGTTTGACCTAAAGGCAAACCCCTAATCCCTAACCCCCCAATCGTCTTCGCTTTTCTGTGTGTAGGTTGCAGGTACACGGCTGAAATTGAAGATCTGGAATCCTTGTGCAGAGACGAACAGATCCCCCTTCGTTTCGCGGATTTTTCGGAGGACCGTGGCGCTCGGGCGCCATCGTCCCGACAACTTTTGCTCAAATTTGCAGGACAGCGCCGTATCGACATTTTACTGCCAATTCCAGGTCCGCAGCTTCATCCTATATCCCTATCTCAGTTTATAAGCGAATCTTTCTCACTTCCTATGCATGCCTAGCTTAATTCTTCTATCAACATTCTTTACAAAAGAGGGTAGCCTTGCTGTATTAACCCTTGAAACTCATTTAGCATCCAATCTTGCATTGTGTGGGATTGGATCTTGTGAATTTCAACCCCTCTTTTGAATGTAAAGTCCCTCCTAAGTGAAAACCATCAACCCTAGAGTGACTCTCCCTTCTCTCTCCTTGGAGTTGGAAGAGGGGAGAGCAACTAGGGTTCGATCGTGATTTTCCACTTTACAGTATTTAACTCATGTTATACCATGATAAGAAACACACATATAATAATAGAAATAATATATTGCAGAAGATAGAACTCACACAACACAATATATGTTTGTGGGCAAGTATGCTCTAATATCCAATATATCCTAAAATATAGTAAACTTTCGAGGAGGGTAACATCATGCAATATTCTTTAAGGAAGAAGCCACTCCACGTTATATCTCAAATAGATCCCAAATACAATATCATACATCACACACATTTCTTACAATGATAATCACATTCCTTTGTATATACCTCATTCTAATAGTATAATGGAAGGGTAAATCCTAATGATTCCTACTCAAATCCTGATATAATTAATTACATAGATTATTCACATGAACCACTACAACTAACATAAGGGATGTGTGGGAGAAGAAATGTTGGGTGTGAGACAAATCTTCACACAGGCTAGGGCCAAAGGCCCTAGCTATGTCTGTTCTATTATATGTTAATTTTTTGACATGGTGGGGTAGGAGATACTAGTGCACATGGGGTGCAATCTCATTTTGATACATTTTGGGGTTATTTCGTGTAGAGTTTGTAGCATAGGGTTTCACTTTGGTAGTAGAGAGGAGTCGTGTGGGGTTTGTGGTTGTCATTTATTGTTGATTGATTTTTTTGAGAACCCTTCTTTGATGTGAGTGCACTTGTTGGTGCATTCGAGATCTAGAGGTTGCTTTGATTAGGGCTTGTGTGAGAGGGTTTTGTGTTTTATTTTTCCTTTGTGAGGATTGACATGGATTTGCATGGAGGCTCCCTGATAAAGAAAACACTATCATTCAAATATGTTGCCCTGGGAAGAGGCTCATCTTCAAGCATGAATCAAAATCCTAGTTTGGGGATGAAATTTCTTCCTAGAAAAGATGACTTTAACCCTCAAAAGTGAATGGTTGTCTAGCAAAGAGCTAACACAAGTCTATGCTTGTGATTCAACTAGACACTATAGAGGAAGGTCTTAACTACCTTACTAATCATGCTTTGATTTGTAATTTTATAGGGATTTGAGTCTCACTTCCCTTTTTAGAATTGTGGGCTCTTTGCACGTGGAATCCAAAGGGGTGAAATGGAGGTGATGTTGGCTACGAACAATTACTTTTTGTGGTTGGTTTTTTTTTAGAATGGTTGATCAAAATAAGGCCTTTTAAGGAGGTTATTATTTGTATAAGAAATTTGTCCTTTTTATTAAATCATGGCATGTGAGATTCGACCCTACCAAGGAGTTGCCTTCAAAGGTTCTAGTGTGGGTGTGACTCTCTTGGTTTCCATTATGACATTTGTCATTCAACTGTGATGATGCTTGGTAAATCAGTGGGCTCATCACAACAAACTATGGACAAAAAGGTAATCACTTATGCTAGACTTTGTATTTAAATTGATTTAAGAAAGCCTCTGTCAAACTCGATAGAAAATTGGCTAAGACCCAACTCCTAGATCCAACAAATTGATTATAAAAAGCTCTCATTTTGATGTTGAATTCATCATGAATCATATGCAGAGGATGTGTCTCAAATCTAATCTTGTAGGACCTTCTAGTAATGCACAGTCTCATCAATTATGCAAGTAGTACAAAGGGAAAGCTCCTATGGTGAAAGACAAAGAGGGTTTTATCCTGATTAAGGCCAAAAATAAGGTAAGAGGGCATAAGATAACTCTAAAGGATAGGTAGAATGATGACGTGTTTAATAGATTTGATATTTTATAAGAGTTAGATCACTTCAAGGAGGCTCTTACTGAGATGCCTATGAAATAAGATCCACTAAGCTTGGAATGTTTAGCCAGTGAGAAGGATATAAATCTTCTAAATGATCCTCAAGGTGGAAGCTTAGATGTTCATATGGATGCAACTATTCTTTTGTTGACCTCAGGTGAGGTGGAGACTAGTGAATGTAAAGAGGTGAAAGAAGCTCCAGGAGTAGCCAACTTAGTGACTACTCTTTAGAAGGACTCTCAAGATGTTGGTAAAGGGAAATGAGCATCATAGGCATTAAGGTTGGAGAAAAAAATCCTCAAGAAGGGGGTTGTAGAGAAGCCTCCTAAGGTGGGATGGAAGGCAGATTAGGGAAAAGTGAAACTAATTAGTGAGACATTAGTTGAGTTTGGTTTAGTAAAAATCATTTATTTTCATTTCTCCTTATCTCATAAATGATTGTTCTTTCATGGAATGTTAGGGGTGTGAATATTATCCCTAGACAAAACGCTATTTGATATTTGATATGATTTCATTCTTCAAATATTGTTTTCATCTAAGAAATTAAGATATTTGTTGAAGGTATGTTTTTTTTGGCTTCTAAGATTTGGGCTATAGGTTAGTGTCAATACATTAGGGCTCATGGCAATTAAAGCCGAGTGGCTTGCCTTTTGGATCTCTGTAATGTTGTTTCGGTATGATGGATTTCTAGTAGATCCTCGATATTTATGACTACTTCGAGTTTAGAATTCAGTGAAGTTAATTTTCTCCCCAATACGTATGCTTTGGTTGACATCTTGGGAAATTATTTGCTTTGGTAACATGTCAAGATGGCAAGGTCCCTTGATCCATATCTCCCTTGGATCCTTGTAAGGGATTTTAATGTTTCATTAAGTATGGATGAAAAAAAGGGAGGTGTTGTAAGGCTTGAACAATCCTTCGGGCTCTTGAGGAATAATATAGATCATTTGAATTTGATGTATATAAATCAATCTAATGGCATGTTCACTTATAATAATAGGAGTTGGGGGTATTGATGCTACCTCTGATATGCTTGATAGGTTTATAGCGTCTATTGGATTGGAGATAGCTGGACTACTAGCTCAAAGGTTCTTGATTGGAAAGGTCTAGACCACTGGTCAATCAAACTCTCAACTCTGTTATTCAAGGCTTCTAAAAATCCTTTTTTTTTAAATTGCAATTAATATGATTGTGGGACTCTTCTTTACAAGAGTTGATAGTAGAATTTTGGTCAAAGGTTAAGCCAATGTTTGAGATAGCAATGTTCTCATTTTCCAAACGACTTCAATTTGTTAAATATAAGTTGTAAAGATGGAATAGGCAATGTTTTGGCAATGTTTTATCGGCTAAGGCTGCAACCCAATACCACCTAGATGAGATCAGTCACCACATTTGGGATCATGTTCTTACAAAAGATTCTTTCTATCTTGAAGATAAAGCTATGAAGGATATTAAGGAATGATAATTAAGGGAGGAGATATTATAGAAGCCGAAGTATGGTATTGACTTATTACAAGAAGGAGATAGAAATTTTTCTTTCTTTCACAACTCGATTAAGGATAGGAGATAAGGGAATATCGTTACTAAAGAGGGGAAAAAGACAGAAGAAGAATGAAGGGACAATGGAGGTTATAATGCAAAGAAATCAAAGAAGACACAATATAAATGCAAACAACCAACTTTATACCTTGTCTTTCACCTCTCCCTCGGATTGAGCTTGGTGAAGTGGAAGATGTGCCCCTTTGATGCTCCACTTGATTTGCACCTTGTTTGATTTGGATGTGGATTGCTCTCCTTTGTTCAACAAGAGGGATTGGAATAGGATTTGGATTGATGGATTGAAGGATTATTGATGGATGATGATTGAGGATTTGATTTGGATGAAGTATTAGGGGGAAATTATGATGGCATGATAGGAGGAAGATAGAAGAGGAAAGGGCAGCATAACAATGCTATGGAAGAAGTGGATCCTTTTGTGAGGATATGAGACTCCAATTTATAGATTGGAGGAGGCCAATGAAGGGCCAAGATTGATTTGGTTATGGAGGGATGAGATTGATTTAAGATGGAAGGCATGGATCAAGGGTGCCTTGGGAAAATAAACAGGAATATAAAATTCCTTGAGAAGAGAGGTGAAAGGAAATTTGAATTTTGAAACGAGGAATTAAAAATTCCAAAATAGAGGATGCATAGAGGGATTAAAATAAATTTGAATTTTTTTGAGAGGCTCAATGTTGATGTTGTTGGTAAACAGATTTGTCACTGAGGTCGTTTACCTGACACTAACCCTGTTTGCCCGATAAGCAGTGATAAACGTTCCAACAGTTGGAGAGATTGTTCTGTGAAACTCGATCTTCCTTTGCGTTTGAGAGGGGTAGCTCCCTCATATGATAGGGGTATTTAGGTTTTTATGTACTTTTATCCTAAAAGTACATAAAGGAGAAAACATAAAACTAAAAATAAATAGAGATAGAAACCCCAACAATAGACATACGACCATCAACTGAGATTTCTCAACATAGCAACAGATTACAAGGGGAATTTATAAGTTAATATGCTTAGCCATGAGATGATGATAAAGAAGAATGTCAAATCTCAACATACGGAGAGATAAGATACTTCAACACATTCAAACTGAGATACCAAAGGTTACTTGTGCATCATCACATCAATTGTACAAACCACATATACATAAAAAGACTACCAATTTGACATACGAGAAGTCAGCAATGATAACACATGAATACATTTAGAACACACGAACTAAGACGTATTCTTCATTATCCTTTTGGAAATATACAAGTCCAAAATCCTTTCTATACATAGTGCAAATCAAAATGTCATGACAAATTTCTCTTATAATTCCAGCAGAGTTTTCGCCTCTGTAAAAAGTCCTCCCCTTTACATTACAAATAGCCTTGTATTTATAGGCTTCCTAGAATAACTACCTTAGTAACTAACTTTAATCTTGGGTTAATAACTAACTCTTTTCTGTGTAAATTTCAATGAGTTAATAACTTACACTTTTATGCGCAGAAGAAGTGAACTTTCTAACCTTTGGTTACAATAAGTGACATAAGTCACTTTTACAAGAATACAAGTTCAAACTCATAATATCGATGAAGAACCAAGTCATGAGATATGTTGTGGCACTTCTCTGTCTTCATCTGCTTCATTTGCACTCTCAATCATCTCACCTTCCAACCTCTACTATTGACATAATGTATCCATTCACCAACATGTTTCTTCAAAAGTCACACACTACAACTTTTTCGACTAGACATCATTCCATCTTCCATATTTGTCAATTGTCTTGAAAAATAATTACCATCATACCATATCGCACATGCCATCCTCTAAAATAAAAAATATATTTTGTTCTCCAATTTCCTTCCATGGATATCAAGAGTTGGCACATATTTTCATATAGGAAAACACATCTAACACATAGTAGAGAGTGAATTGGATGTTTCATCAATTCAAGCCTCCGTATTGAAGATCCAAACTAGAGCTTATTCAAACTAAACAAGAAATCCTTTAAAACAATTGACATCTTATCTTCTAATATATCCTTTATTAATTCATTGGTCACTTCTCTTATTTGTACATCAACCTATGCTTCCACACAACAAATCCATTTTGTGCTACCCGTGCTAAGATATCGAGTTGCTTACTGTCTTCACATATTCCGTTGTTAACCTTGCCTTCTGAGGATTGTAAGTGCCCACTGTTATTTGAATCACAACTATTAAAAGTGCTCCATTTGATGGAATATCCCACCTGCTAAGATATGTTCAAGAGTACTTCACTAATCCGAGGTTTTGAGAGTTTCCTTTCAAAATTCATTTCTTGTATAATATTATAATCATTTCATCTCATCCCTCGAGATGACATCTCTTGGAGGCATTTAGTCAAATAGTTAACGTACTCTTATATTTGCTTCTACATTTTGCATGCAATCTTGTTAACTCTATTTTCCATTTGCAATCTCTTCATTTGCTTGAGAGTTCATTAAGCCCCTCTTCAATGAATCCATCGCGCAAGCCTTGCAATCATACATGCCTAAAGACTCTCATTTCTTTGGAGCATCTTGTCAAACAAATTGAATGTTGTATATTGGCCTCCACATTTCTCACGCATGTCGGCCAGAGCACTTGCAAGTATGATGTCTGACAAAAATCATTTTGTTTCAAAATTCCCATATTGGCATGTGCTTGGAGGATATTAACAAATGTTGCGGGATCAATGTGATTGTCAAGGGTGGATTGTATGAAGAGAGTGTGAGAGTACTCCTTCCACGACCTCCCCAGGTATGTCTTGATGTGGCCCTTTACACGTGCAAGGGCGGGAGACACATAAATATTACAATTATGGATGAAAATTCCAGCGCTTTCATTAGGATTTGTTATTCCTTGAGCAGTAATTGTGTTCTTTTAGTTGATCATGGGACGTCGAGCAATAATATTGCTATTCTGGATGACCACTGCAGCATTGCCAAAGATGAAATCCACAGTCCCATAAGTGTCAACCTCGCGGTAGAATTGGCGAAGGGAGTAGACATACATAGTGTCTTAGTAGCCCTCGAGGTTCCATAGGTACACTACCCTGTCAATTGCATTTGCATTTTGTCAAATAATCATCACGCATGCATTATATCAAACAGCTCGCGTGCATTGTCTGTGCTTCCATGATTTGCAAATCATGTCTACCAAAGCAGCTATAAGTGCCACGACTGTCAAAATCCCTTTATCCTTTGTGCTTTACTGAATACCTTGTTTGGTTTGATGGCTTCCACGTTGGCTTGCTAGCAGAAAGGATGGAATGTTAAGGTTATGGAATGCAAAATTACACCTTCTCTGAAGTATTCTATTAGATAGTTCGCTTGTTGTAGTTGAGCTTCCATTTTGACATGGATGGAAATGATGGCTTGTAAAGGATTACAGAATTTGGCTTTACAATCACCAATTGCATCATGCATACCCTAAGATCATCGCATTCCATGAGACCACATTTCTTTGCGACAACGTCTACCATGAGATACATTTCGTTGAGGAATTCTATCAAATGGTTCACATGCGTTATCTGTGTTTTTCCTTATGCTCCCACGATGCCTTCAAATTTGTCACACAATTTGGTCAAACAGTTCACATGCATTTATGTCAAACAGTTCTGTATGGGCTTCCATGGTTTACATCTGCCGGTGACATACTCCTTTGTGGTCATTTGTCAAATAGGAAAATGCCTTGTTTATGATTGCATTATCACGTGAACTATTGTGATATACCAAAACAATTTATGTACATTTCCTCAAAACAACAGCTACGCCTCCATATTCTGCATATCAATCATTCCAAGCAGCTACAACTCCACGCCTGACAAAATTCTTTGATCCTCTGTGCTATGATGAATATCATGACAGATTAACTCAACCTCAACTAAAGGCATTCATTCATTCTGACAACCTACGCCTTCCACACTTCGCATCCATATTCCATTTCAGGTATGTTCATGTTTCTTTCAGTGCATTGATGAATGTTCATAACCTGCTACTTGAAGCTCTTCTTTTTTTTGTTTTTAAAACTCTTATGGAAAAAGGTTAAGAATGTTACTTTTTGAGCATTTCTAACTTTCTTGACAAAGTGGGACCCGCAAGGTTAAGAAACGAGGTTAGAAATGCTCAAAAAGTGAGCATTTCTAACCTTTTTGACAAAAGGTTGAAAAATGAGGTTAAGAATGCTCAAAAAGTGAGCATTTCTAACCTTTTGCTTCAACGAACAATTGAGTACATCTTGGAAACCATTGGCCACTGAGAGGAAACAAGGAAGAGTGCAACCAATGCTTTTGAATAGCTTTTTAACCACAAACGACTAGACATGTTAAAATAATTTAAAATATTAAATTATTTTTTGAGAAATAATTTAAATGTTTTAAATATATTGCTTTGGCTGGAGAAAAATGGCATAACTTTCAAACGGTAAGGATTTAGATCCTGAAATTTCAAACACGTGTCAATGGTAAGGAAATCGATCCACACAATCATTTACGCCTCATGAAAAAACCTTAAATGAGACATTTTAATCATTTGGGGACAACAAACACTGAAAAATGAAAGTTTAAAATATGACTGAGTGTAAATTGGGTTCAAGTGAAAGTTGGCCACACGATATAAAATGACGTTTAGATCCTGACTGTCAAGTGATTTCCCTCAATTTGTGATAATTTTCAAAATTATTTCATTTTTCATATACTGACTTGTAAGGACCTTGGATTACGTGTTCATTGTTTACGCAAAAACAACTATTGGATCTTTACTCGACATTGAGACCGATTTAAAGTTCAAATTTTATGTAGGACAAATATGGGGGCAATAGATGCAACACGAGTGGGGAATATATGATGAATAATGATGAACAACAGATACCCCAACCGTTACTGAGAGCGGGGGGGTGAATCAATACAGGCAAAAACTCTCTCAACAACTTATCTAGTTAAAGCAATATCAACTGGTTATCACCATTACTGAACTTAACCATGGCAACACTGGTTAAACACAATAAGACATCAGATACCATAAACTAATAAGTCTGAACACTTCAAATACGATCAATACTTGATAACAACTTCACCCATAAACATATGCATGTGGTATAGTAGTAATACCATAACCTATTAACCATGCATGCATAATCTTTCAACCAAATACTTCATAAACATCACATGAAAAATGCATAACACATAACACACAAATTTTTCACATGGAAACCCAAATGGGAAAAACCACGGCGGGGATGAATACCCACAAGCTTGTTTTTGAACTCTTTTGAAGCTCACCCTGTTAGAAGCCTAGTCCGGTTAAAGACTTTACAATAAGGTTCTTCTAGGAACCGATCCTATTAGAGATCACCCGGTTAAGGGATGGCTATATACCCTGTTAAAGGTTACCTCGCTAGAGGATTTAAAGAACTCAATGATCTTGAGTCACCTGGTTACAGGTTTTACAATAAGCATGTTAAAGCTACCCGGTAAAGGGATTATCCAACTATTGAAATGGTTAGAAGACAACAAGTAAAATTCTGATCTAATAACAACACTACATGCCAAGGTAGATCCTTTTCATTTCCTCTCCTCTGCAATCAGACTCTGCAGTTTTCCTCTTACTAGTCTAGCAAGTATCTCATCACTCGGATACACACAAAATTTGCCAACAACTTTACAATTACAAACATCATCGACCTTATAGACATCAGTCAGGTTGGTAGCATAAACCCTAAACCCTAAGCATCTTAGATTTACAACATAGGAGGTTCATTCATGACCATCCAAACACATTGCATAGAGTATTACAAATTCAAATAGATCATAAGACAATCTACATCGTTCATTCTTTACCACACGTGGGAATCAGTAACCCATCACGCTTTCTTCTCATACCACTAATAAGAATGATCGTTCTCAAGATAGACTCCAAACACAATCGATCTTCTCATATCTCATTCCTTCATGCACACAAGGCTGACGTGGCACCTCGATCTCATTCATATCTCTTAGCTAACTCATTATAGAGTATCATCGGTTGCATCACACAAGCTGGATCACCAAACCGATAACCATAAAGATGAGACTACCAACCGGTAGTCACACTTAGTGAAACCCTAACATGGGTTCACTACATCTCTTCATGCCTCTTCATACCGGTTCACCAACTTCTTTCAATTTGCATATCAGTTCTCTTACATTTATTGACATCAATGACAAAATACATTATCATCATATCAACATGTCGATTCATCATATGCCAATGATATCCAACAATCTCCCCCATTGGCATTGATGATAATACTCAGTGTAGCATTGCAACTAAAAACCTCATAGACCAATGTATCTGCATTATCATATATCTTCTCCTCCATACATCAGATATCTTCTCCCCATACATCATATATCTTCTCCCCCTTTGACAACAATGCCAAAGTGGAGGCACAAGCTTCCAAAATCTACTATGCTACTCCCCCTAAGGAGTAGCATCCTTCAACACATCAATCTTGAAAGATTTTTCACTGTAGTACTTGACTGATGCAGATCACACAACTTTAGTTGACTTCATGAAGGGTCAGAACCCCTAATTCACCTCTCAAATAGGTAAATGTAGTCTACGGTAAGGGCTTAGTGAATATGTCTGCTAGTTGCTCCTTACTGGAAACATGTTGTAGTGCAACCTCCTTATTATGAACTTTCTCTCTCAAGAAGCGATATTTAAGCTCAATATGCTTAGTTCTAGCATGCAATACCAGATTCTTGGAAATATTTATTGCACTTGTATTATCACAAAATATATATTCATCGGTTCTGATACAGGTACCTTGAAACCTTCCAATACATGCTTCATGCAAATTGCTTGAGTGTAGTTCATAAATGCTGCCACATATTTTGCTTCAGCTGTAGATTGGGAAATACAACTCTGCCTCTTACTTGTCCATGATACTAATCTTCCTCTGAGAAAGAACGCTTCACCAATTGTGCTCTTCCAGTCATCCACATTACCTGCCCAATCGACATTTGTATATACCTTGAGATTATAGTCACCATTATACAAATACCACAATCCATAATCAACTGTTCCTTTCAGATATCTAAGAATCCTTTCGACAACTATCAAGTGGGATTCTCTTGGACATTTCTGAAAACAAGCTACTATGCCTATTACATGAGCAATATCTGGTATGCTATGCACCACATAGTGCAGCTTATCGATCATTGACCTGTACTCTTTTTCATTCACCAGTGTTGAATCAGCTTCCTTGGTCAGTTTACATCCAGTCACCATCGGTGTACCAACCGGTTTGCTTTCCTCCATGCCAAAAGTCTTCAATACCTCTTTGACATACTTAGACTGGGTAATAAAAATACCCTCTTTCATTTGTTGAATCTGTAAACCAACGAAGAACTTTATTTCTCCTATCAAAGACATCTCAAACTCTTTCTTCATTTCATCTACAAATGCATGACTCATTTTCTCATCTCCTCCAAAGATTATGTCATCCACAAACACTTCACAGATCAGAATCTAATCACCTTCTGATTTCAAGTAGATGTTGCTATCTTCATTTGTTCTCTAAAATCCAATCTTCACAAGATGAGAGTAATATTTCATACCATGCCCTAGGTGTTTGTTTCAATCCATATAGGGCTTTGTGTAATCTACACACCATGTCACTATCTTCTAATAAGGCAAACCCTTTTGGTTGCTCTATATACACTTCCTCTTCTAGGATTCCATTCAGAAAAGAAGACTTCACATCCATCTGATAAACCTTAAATCTCTTAAATGCTGCAAATGCAAGTAGCATTCGAACACCTTCTAGTCTAGCCACAGGAGCAAAGGTTTCTCCATAGTCTTCTCCCTCCTCCTAAGTGTATCCCTTGCATACAATCCTAGCCTTGTTCCTTACAATTGTGCCTTCTTCATTCAACTTATTCCTGAAGACTCATTTGGTACCAATGACATTTTTATGTTCCGGTCTGAGCACCAAAGACCATGTCGCATTCTTTTCTATCTGGTCTAGCTCCTCTTCCATTGCTTTAATCCAGTCTTTATCTGTAAGAGCTTCTCTGGAAGTCTTGGGTTCAAATTCAGAAATCATGCAAGAGTTCTCCTTCACTTTTCTTCTTGTGAGTATCCCTGCATCTTTATCTGCTATGATTTTCTTTGGATCATGATGCGGCTTCACATATCTAGGAATGATTCTAGCCTGGTATGCTATCTTTTCTTCTTCTCCTTCACTTACTTCTTCTTCTTCTCTCACTGCAGCTTCTACCAGTACAGGAACACTGAGATCTTTACAAGTTTCTTTCTTAACTAGTTCCCAAAAGGCTATGCCCAGTTCATCTTCCACTTCTTCATTGCATGTTTCCTCAGGTTTTTCAGGGGATTCATCAACCCTGACATTGATACTTTCAACAATTTTCTGAGTTCTATTGTTGTAGCACTTGAGAGATATGCTCTTAGTGGAATATCCCAGAAATATTCCTTTGTCACATTTTTCATCAAATTTGCTCAAATGTTCACCTCTCTTGATATAGCACTTACTACCAAACACTTTAAAGTAACTCACAGTGGGAGTTTTCTCGATCCAATACTCATAAGGGGTTTTATCTTTACCTTTCTTAACGAGTACCCGGTTCATAGTATAGACTGCAGTGCTCACCACTTCTCTCCAAAAAGTGTGAGCAACCTTTCCTTGGATCAACATTGTTCTAGCCACTTCAACTACAGTCCTATTATTTCTTTCTGCTATGCCATTCTATTGTGGTGTCCTTGGGGCAAACAACTGCCTCTTGATACCATTATCTTCACAGTACTTATTGAATTCATCAGAAGTGAATTCTCCTCCTTGATCAGTTCTCAAGCATTTTATCTTTTTACCACTTTCTTTCTCTACTAATGCTCTGAAAGCTTTGAATTTTCCAAATGCTTCAGACTTGTCTTTCAAGAATGTGACCCACATCATTCTTGATCAGTCATCAGTAAGAATCATAAAATACCTATCTCCCTGAATACTTCTAGTTTTCATAGGACCACACAAATCAGTATGCATAAGATCAAGTAAATATTCTATTGAGAAAGACTTACCTTTAAAAGTTGAGGAAGACATCTTCCCAAGTTGACATTCTTTGCACAAAGAATTCTTAGGTTTGTTCAGCAAAGGTAATCCTCTTACTGCCTTGATCTTACCGGCTTTAACAATGTTGTCAAAGTTCATATGACAGAGTCTCCTATGCCATATCCAACTTCATAAAACTTAGCCATTAGACACCGACTTATCTTAGCATTCAACTGAAATAGGTTACCTCTGTCTACTTACCGGTCGCAATAACTTCACCACTCTTCCCAATTATACTGCAAATTCCACCATTGAATTCCAGAACTAATCCTTTGTCATTCAACTAAGCAACACTCAACAGGTTATGCTTAAGACCTTCTACCTAGTAGACATCATCTGCACTACTCTTTCCATTCAGTGAGATGGATCCTTTACCTTTCACCAAGCATGGTGCATCATTGCCAAATCCGACAACACCTCTGTCATATTCCTCCAGAGACAGAAACTTTCTCCGGTCACCAGTCATGTAGCGAGAACAACCACTATCAATTATCCAATCATTAGAGTTGGCAATGCGAGAGACAAGAGATTTCTTGTCAAACACGTCTTCCTTTACTGCTACAAACACTATGTCTTCATTTTCTTCATCCTCAACAACTAGACAATTTCTTTTGTTCCCTCCTTTATACTTTCTAAACCTCTCCGGTTTATCCTCATTGTCATTGTTAGGACAATTAACATCTATATGTCCTATCTTGTTGCAGGAAAAACATTTCAAAGGAAGTTTACCTCTATATTTTCCAGTTCCCTTCGGAAGTCTTTTAGCAGGAAGAGCTTCAAACTCCATTAGAATCTCTTCATCATCCATATCTTTGCATTGTCTGAACTCATAACTGGTGCTAGTTTCTTTTCCTTTTCTAGATGGTATAGTAGATGCTTTAAAGGTTGACTCAGTCTTCTAAACACTACCATCATAGCTATTCAACTCATATGCAGTTAACTTTGCAATGATAGAATCTAAGAATACCTTGGTTTTATCAATAGACCTTAGTTCCTGGATAGCAACAACTCTGATTGCATAGATTGGTAACAATGATCTAAGGAACTTACTAACAACAGTGGTATCATCAATAGTTCCACCAGCGCTTTTGATATCACCAACCATAGTCTTAGTCCCAATGCCATACTGTTGAATGGTCTCACCTTAAACCATCCTCATATCCTCAAATGTACCTCTAAAGCTTTCTTCCTTAGATTTCTTTACATGCTCATCACCACCATAGATGTTTTCCAGTGCATCCCATACATGCTTAGGCGTGTCCTTGTCTTGCACATCAATAAACTCAATATCTGACAGGTTGTTGATAAGGGCTTCCATGACTTGCCCATTTTCCTAGATCTCTCTCTTCTAATCATCAGTTAGAGTGCGAGTGGGAGTCACATAGGCATTCTCAACATATCTCTAGTGTCGAGCACCCATACTCTTGATGTAAATCTTCATTCCGTCCTTCCATATCTTGAAGTTATCTCTATTGAACTTAGGACCTTCCCTCTTCATCATTACAGTAGGATCTTTTACCTCAAGCGGTTAAGCTTATATCACCGAGGACCTGGAGGTGCTCTGATACCAATTGATGAATAATGATGAACGATAATACCCCAATCGGTACTGAGAGGGGGGGGTGAACCAGTACAGGCAAAAACTCTCTCAACAACTTATCTAGTTAAAGCAATATCAATTGGTTATCACCATTACTGAACTTAACCATGGCAACACCGGTTAAACATGGTAAGACATCAGATACCATAAACTGATAAGTTTGAACACTTCAAATATGATCAATACTTGATAACAACTTCACCTATAAACATATGCATGTGGTATAATAGTAATACCATAACCTATTAACCCTGCATGCATAATCTTTCAACCAAATACTTCATAAACATCACATGAAAAATGCATAACACGTAACAAAAAAAAATTTCACGTGGAAACCCAAATGGGAAAAACCACGGTGGGGATGAATACCCACAAGCTTATTTTTGAACTCTTTTGAAGCTCGCCCTATTAGGAGCCTAGTCCGGTTAAAGACTTTACAATAAGGCTCTATTAGGAACTGATCCTATTAGAGATCACCCGGTTAAGGGATGGCTATATATCCTGTTAAAGATTACCTCGCTAGAGGATTTAAAGAACTCAATGATCTTGAGTCACCTAGTTATAGGTTTTACAATAAGCCTGTTAAAGCTACCCGGTAAAGGGATTTTCCAACTCTTGAAATGGTTAGAAGACAACAGGTAAAACTCTGATATGATAACAACACTACATGCCAAGGCAGATCCTTTTCATTTCCTCTACTCTGCAATCACACTTTGCAGTCTTCCTCTTACTGGTCTGGCAAGTATCTCATCACTCGGATACACACAACATTTGCCAACAATTTTACAATAACAAACATCATCGACCTTATAGACATCAGTTAGGTCGGTAGCATAAACCCTAAACCCTAAGCATCTTAGGTTTACAACATAGGCGGTCCATTCTTGACCGTCCAAACACATTGCATAGAGTATTACAAATTCAAACAGATCACAAGACAATCTACATCATTCATTCTTCACCGCACATAGGAATCAGTAACCCATCATGCTTTCTTCTCATACCACTAAGAAGAATGATCATTCTCGAGGTTGACTCCAAATGCAGTTGATCTTCTCATACCTCAATCCTTCACGCACACGAGGCTGACGTAGCACCTCAATCTCATTCACATCTCTTAGCTAACTCATCATAGAGTATCATTGGTTGCATCGCATAAGATGGATCACCAAACCGATAACCATAGAGCTGAGACTACCAACCGGTAGTCACACTTAGTGAAACCCTGACACTGGTTCACTACATCTCTTCATGCCTCTTAATACCGGTTCACCAACTTCTTTCAATCTACATATCGGTTCTCTTACATTTATTGACATCAATGACAACATACATTATCATCATATCAACATGTTGGTTCATCATATGCCAATGATATCCAACAATATAAAATTGTGAAATAATGATAAGTGGGATTAAGAGAGATTCTAGAAGAATTAATTAGGCTAAGTGGGAATTAGGAAAAGTGATTTGTAGGAATCACATGATTAGGTTAATTAATTTTTTAATTGATTAACCAAAAGGGACTTAGAAGAATTAATGATTGAGGTGACTTTGGAGGAATACTAAAATAATTAATTTATTTGATAAATTAATTATTGGACTACAATGACATGATTAATTAAATTGGATTTAATTAATCTAAGAGGAATAAGGATAACACAATTAAATTAATTAATTACGTTGACAGGCTTTAATTAAATAAATATTGGTTTAATTAATTCTAGGTTTCTACATTTTGCCCCTCTTTGATATAGCGTCATGAAGTGATTTTATATCAAAGAAGAATAAAACATAGTGGATGAAAAGGATAAGGATAACTAGAATGATGCCCCAATCATAAGATGAGGAAGAATGATGAGGAGGAAGGTTGATGAGGAAGTAGTAGTATGCCCCTCAAGAGGACACGTGAGTTTGAGGAACATGGGTGTGCTCTCAAAATGGATTAGAGGACTAGATGAAGAGAGGAGGAGGATGAAGACGAATGGATAAATTGGAGTCTCTGAATGGAATGAGATGGATGAATGAAATGAAATGAGTAGATAGGATTTCTTGCTGAGCAGATATGGAGAGAAAACCTAGATTTGATATTGCCATGGATAGTCTACACCACTGATTATAAGAACCAAGATGATATGAAGATTCAAGGTGTAGACTGACTCTCAGACAAATAGGAATCTCTTGCACACAACCATGCAAGTGTTGATAAACACTAATGCAGGGTTGCCATATCATACAAGGAAAACCTTCAAACATACCATACCACGAAAACTATGCCCCATTATACACCAGCCAAGACATACCAAGATATAGGATGATCAAGGCAGGGCAAGTATGGTTTTGGGACACGAGATAAAAATCAAATCAGAAAGATCAACCATGCAAACAACACGCACATGACCAACTGACATCTCTTGCCAAGAGTGGTACATGGATTTGGATAAACTGTCAGACTAGGGAAGGATACATCTTGATAGGTAGGTGGTGGATTTGGATAAACTGATAGACATGGGAAGGATTCCTCGTGATGGGCAAGATGTGGATAGATTGATGGATGACAAAAGACAAGTTGGATGTGAGAGGTTTGCAGATGATAGGATTGTTGCTTGGATTTGATTAGCATAGTATGGATGGGTGTTTGGATTAGACACGTCAGTGTAAGCTCAGGTAGATGGGAAAGCTCAGTTTGATAGATTAGATAGGATGGAAGAAGGATAAATTATTAGATAGGATGAAAAGGGTGATGGATGATTGAGTAGGATTGGATTGGGGATGGGATTAATGATTGAATTGAAAGAGGTGGAGAATATGATTGGATTCAAAATATAATTGGATAGGATGGGGTGGATTGGTGTATATAGTATAGATGAACTGGAACCAATGACAAGGGAGAACCAAGGATTAGTAAGAGAATGGATGGATGAATGGACAAAGATATTGTTTGGATAGATGGATCAAGTGGATGGATATGAATAGGAAATGTAGGAATAAATGATGGAGGGTGAGATGATGGAGACCCAAGGACTATGCTACAAAGGAGTGAAATGCCCCATAATGGAGGTAGTGGAATTAAGGATGTAAGGATGGTGGATAAAGATCTATGAGTTTGAAGGGTAATATGTAATGGATATGGATGGTAGAGGATTTAAGGCTTGTGTTTTCCAAAGCATGCATGCATATACATTATTTTGCCTCTACAAGATCCAGACCAAAGATAAGAATTGAGGATTCATTTTGATAGGATGAGGGATATGAGATAGAGGATATGGATAGGATAGTCAAGATCAAAGATAGGAAAGGAGAATGCACTTAGATAGGATGCAGATGGATGGGCTGATTGCATGGATGAATCTTGTCCCCAAGTGTAGAGTGCAAGAGGATGAGAGAATTACACATTATGTTTGTTTGCCAATTTTTCATCACGGTACTTACCCAAGGCACCACAAGAAGTGGTTTTCACCATTGGATGAAATGATTTTTCTTTACTTTTTCTGATTTTTTTTTGCTTTATTTTATTTTATTTTTTGGATTGATAAATACGAGGATAAGTGGATATAGAAGATAGTGGATACATGAAGGAGGAAGGAAGGACTCAAGCATCTAGTTCCATGCATAGTATCCCTTAGTGCTTCTTTGAACTGGAGTTGTGCTCGTAGATGTTGGTAACCATGATTGGGGAGATGAAATGGATAGGGGATGGACAATAAGGATTTGTGAAGGATTGGACTAATAGAATGGGATTGTAAAAAATGGATGGGGTTTTGAAAAAATTGTGGAATATCAACATTGGCACAAACCTTGAAGGGTGGTGTAGTGGAGGAGAGGGTTTTGAATTAGATGGAGGATAAAGTGTGTATTTTGGGACATGAAGACCCAAAATAGAAGAAGGGGATGATGGAGTTGGGATGGTGGATTTTGGGACATAAGGACCCAAAATAGATTTTGAAGATGGAGTGTTAGATGGAGGATTGGAGGACTTATGAATGGATGGAGCTTTTAGATTAGCAAGTTTGGATGACAATTTTGATTTTACTTTGAGATGCATTGCTTATTTGAGTAGTTTGGGGATCCACATAGTTTTTTATTTTTTTTCTTTTGGGGCCTTTGTGGCCTTTTTTTTATTTTTCTTTCTTTGGGATCATATTTTTCTTTTGAGCATGTCATTTTGAGGGGACACATTGATCCTTTGATTTTTGTGGATTTTGAGCTTTATGTTTTTTAGATTAGGCATCCAAATTACTTCCAATAGCAATGGGATTGGTGCATGAGGATGAAGGGTTGATGGATTTTATGGATGGGATGGTGGAGGGAGAATGTTGGAAGGCATTCAAGGATTTGTGTTCTTGTTGATCTCTCTTAGGGATAGTGGGTGGAGGGATGTAAGGACTCAAAATGGATGGAAGGAACGGAGGAAAACATTTGGAACACAGGGTCCCAAAATGGATGTGAAATATGAGGGATGGCGGGATTTTGATTTGCATGAAGGACATTTGGATTTAGGAGGAATAGAGGATGTACCAATATCTTGAGTAGTATCTTGAGGACCCTTATTATTTTGGAAACAAGATGCAAGTCCATTTTGAGGGGGATGAGATGTGGAAGGAGTTGTATGCGCTTGAAGAGAACCGGCTTGGATGGGAGTGATGGGATCTAGAGGAGGATTAGGTTTATGTGGGGGATTGGGATTATGTAGAGGATTGGGATTATGTAGAGGATTAGGAGTGTGAGATGGATTGGGATCATGACATGGAGATGAAGGGATACTTTGATCTTGACTAGGGAGGGTATTATGAGATGGAAGAGGATCATGCAATGGAGGGAGAAGGTTGGATAAAGGAATCATATGTTCATGAGAGGAAGTGGAGGGGATGGGATTATTAAATGGAGTGGAGGGTAGACATGGATTTTGAGATGAAGAGGAATCATGAGATGGAGGGATGCTTTGATCTTGAGGTGAAGAGCAATCTATGCTAGCACTCATTGGAACAAGCTCTTGTCATATTTAGAGTTGTGGGGATGGTGTGATGGAGGAGGATATGGAAGATTCAATGTGAGTAGATGGAGGAATGGGGGTATCGTGAAGTGCGGGGGATTGGGATTTGCTTTAAGCTGGAGGTGATTGAGGTGGATGAAGGACATGAGGAGATTTGGCAACTTTTCTTCGAGGTAGGGATTTTGTCTCCTTTGCTAGCATGTCTTGGATAAGAGTATGGATGATGGATTTGGAGGACATGGATAATATGGATTTTGGAGGATTAGGATTAGATAGAGGATGGGGACTGGATGGAGGATGAGGATTGGATGGAGGATTAGGATAATGGATTGAGGAATTATTATCAATTCTTGGAGGACTATGTAGTAAAGGATTTAGATGGGAAGTAGAGGTAATGAATATGTTGTAAAAGGATGGGGATTGGGATGTAGATGGGAGGAGAGATGAAGTTATATATGTGGATGAGGGATAATATGGAGATACAAATGGGGAATAAGATGGATTTCCCTTTTCAAAGGTAGAGGAAGCATAAGAGATATGATACGGATTGGGATTAGGTGCAATGTGTTGAAGTGAGATGGATGAAGGTATCATAGGTGGATGAGAGATTATGGGATTGACTTGGTAGGTAGGTTGAGGTGTTTCATGAACTTCCATGAGCATCTTCTCATACCAAGCTTTGAAATTCTGGGTATCCATGTTTAGAATGAAGGATTAGATGGGAATTGGATGAATATGAGGATTAGGACTTGGCTTCCAATGATGATGGGTCAAATTTGATTGGATTTTGATTGGACTTGATTTGATTGGATTGCTCGTTGGATTAGGACTTGATTTGATTGGATTGGTCCTTGGATTATGACTTGATTGGATGGGATTGGATTGGATTGGATTAGATTGGATTGAAATGGATGATTGATTGATGAGGAATTGGATAACCAGATTAGACAGATGGATTGATTTGATTGATTGGAATATTGGAGATTTGATTGGATTAGAGGGAGAATTATTATGGAAGAACGGATAGATAATAGGAAGAATAAAGGGGGAGGCTACCCAAAGTTGGATGAATGATTTGGACAAAAATATTGGTTGAGGAAGGATTATTGTTTGAATGGATTAAAGTGGATCGGGGATTGGAGAATTAATTGGATAGAAAGAAATGGATTAAATATTTGATGATGAAAAGATGGAATTTGGAAAGAGGGAGGATTGATTGGTTGGAGGAATGATGGACTTGGCAAGATATATCAAGTAATGAATACATGTTGGCCACTGATGCACATAGAGAATCCAAACACAACGTTCTATCCTAGGATATTGGATGAGGAGGAAAACCTTTGCTTTTTGACTCAGTTACACACCCAGTAGCTAAAATACGACCACTAAGTCTCACGCAATGGATTCTCAATGCCATATTAGCCAACTCCAAAACTGAAACTTTCAACACCAAAATAGACTCATCTCAGATCTAAAAATATTCAACACTTAAACCAAATCTTCATGACAGATTTCCTTATCAGATCTAGATAATCATTTCCTCTTATGCAAGCTTATTGATCAGATCAGTCATTAATTCAATATCAGATCAAAAAACATAGTTATCAACTTATCAACTGATAAGAATGCTTCATCAATCATATAATCATCAATACCGGTAATGACTTTAAGAGCTTTGATAAACAAACATAAACTATCTTTACCGGTTAACAGAAATAAAGCATGAACATCATTAGAAAAGCATACCACACATGAACACCATGTTTTTCATGTGGAAACCCAAATAGGGAAAAACCACGACAGGAATTGGCACCCACAAATATTTTGCACTCTTTCGGAATGTGCCCTGTTAGGAGCCAAGTCCAGTTAGAAGCTTACAATGATGCTCTGTTAGGAGTAGACCCTGTTAGGAGTCACCCGGTTAATGGATTTACCTCATCCCTATTAGAAGCTTTGATCTATTAGGATCAATCTCGTAAGAGGATTTAGAACTCAGAAATTGAGTCACCCTGTTAGGGGATTTTACAATGTGAGGTCTGTTAGGACCTACCCGGTTAAGGGATTTTAGTTGTTGTAATTATTAGAGAGCAACAATGAATGATTTGTGTATAGAACTCTACTGCTTGCTTGATCAGATCCAATTAAGTTCTAAGTCTACATCTCTATGCCAGATTTTCTCACACACTCTAATTCGGCTTCTCACACTTCTCAAAATCACCGACACTTCAAAACATCAACCTTGCCGACATAAATAACTTTTACAACTAGGTCGACATCAAAACCCTAACACTTACTACATAGATTATCACAGATCTTTACAACTCATTACAAATAATCATAGAGATCATTATAATCAATTATCGGTCATTGAATGATCATAAATCGTCATAGCAAGTCAATTTGGTACAAAGTCAAACCCTTAGCACATTTTGTGAAGAACTTTGCACGTTCTAGAGAAATTCGTTCTCTAAACGTGCCAAAATATCTTTCAAACTCATCACGCAATTTGTGTCATGTTATCATCAACATGTGAACTCGATGTAGATCACCGCCAAACCAAAAATCATTACCGGTTAAGAGAATTATTTACTGGTCCTTAAACCCTGGCAAAACTTCATCAGGATTTCAAAACATGCCTTCTGGTAACCATCATAGGATGTGGTTCTGGTTACATACTCAATTTTTTCATAAAACCTTATGTATCAAACCACAAGTCACCAAATATCGCAAATCACCCGATTCCATCAAAACTTATCTACTTTATCGGTTAAGGTCCTAATTCGCAGTCTTGCCAGTAAACTCTGTCAAACTGTCAAACTCTTACTCTGGTAGACCAGATCACTTAGCCAACAAGTAAATCACCAAAAACCAACTATAAACATCATTAAACATCAGTTCAACCTGGTTGACATCAATGCCAATATAAATAACTAATCATGTCATCTTCCTCTACTGGTACAGTCATCCACCATCATCTCATCTTCATCAGTTATGCCAAACATGCCAACAATCCCCCCCTTTGGCATTGATGGAAACACTAAATATCAACATACTCAACTCATATTGTTCCCCTCTGTTCTGGACCTTCTCTCCAACTCTTCTCTTCTTTGTTGCATCTCATCTGTTGGTTACACTATATCTACTCCAACTAATAATCTTCTCTTAATCATATTTATTCTCCCAATCATATTTCTTCTCCCCCTTTGACAACAATGCCAAAGGTACATAAGCATCACAAATCATTAAACCTATTGCAGTTGTTGTCATCAACATGTCTACAAAAACATCTAAGCTACTCCCCCTACAAAGTAGCCTGCATCTCATCAATCCAAAGTGAAAAATAGTCATGAAGCCCACTGAATTGATGCATCTTGCATTCTAGTTTTGTCTAAGTAGGGGTCTAACCCCTAATTTACCTTTGAGATACTCAAAGGTTGTCTTCGACAATGGTTTTGTGAAAATATCTGCTAGCTGCTCTTTGTTTATCACATAGTCCATGCAGACTTGTTTTTCCTGTACTCTTTCTCTTAGAAAATGATATTTCAATTCTATGTGCTTTGTTCTTGCATGCAACATAGGATTTTTGAAAATATTGATTGCACTAGTATTATCACAGTAAATAGTTATTGGTTCACACATATCAAATCTGAATCCTTCAAGCACATGTCTCATCTAGATTGCCTGCGTGTAATTCATTGATGTTGCAACATACTCTGCCTCTGTTGTTGACTGAGAAACGCAAGTTTTCTTCTTACTTGTCCAAGCAACCAATCTGCCTCCAAGAAGAAAAGCTCCACCAGTAGTGCTTTTCTACTCATCTACATTCCCTGCCCAATCTGCATCAGTAAACACATCCAAAGAGAAATTTCCTTTATAAGGATACCACAAACCATAATCTATTATGCCTTCCAGGTACTGGAATATCCTTTTCACCACTACCAAGTGAGTCTCCTTGGGATCTTTTTGAAATCTAGCAACCAATCCAACAGCATGTGCAATATCTGGTTTTCTATGAATGACATAATGCAATTTACCAATCATAGACTTGTATTATTTCTCATTCATAGATGGTGAGTCATCTTTCTTAGACAAGTTGCAACCTGTCACCATTGAAGTACCAACTGGTTTACAATCTTCCATGCCAAATGTTTTCAACACCTCTTTGACATACTTACTCTGATAGGTAAAAATTCCACCATCCAATTGCTAGACCTGCAACCCAATAAAACATTTAATCTCTCCAATAAGAGACATCTCAAATCCCTTTTTCATCTCCTTAGCAAAATCTATGCATAATTCATCATTACCACCAAAGATAATGTCATCCACAAATACTTCAACTATCAATACTTTCTCTTCATCAGTCTTTAGATATATGTTACTGTCCTCACCGATACGCTGGAATCCTGTCTTGATCAGGTGTGCATGCAACCTTTCAAACCATTCTCTCGGTGCTTGCTTCAAACAATATAGTGCCTTATGTAATTTTCAAACCATATCTTTGTCTTTAAACAAAGAAAATCCATCTAGTTGTTCTTTGTATACTTCTTCTTCAAGGATGCCATTGAGAAAAGTTGATTTAACATCCATCTGATAGACTTTAAATCCTTTAAATGTAGCATGAGCAAGTAACATTATTACTCCTTCCAATCTTGCCACAGGTGCAAAGGTTTCACCATAATCTTCTCCTTCTTCTTGTGCATAGCCTTTGCAAACCAATCTTGCTTTATTTCTCGCAACCTTTCCTTCATTTAACTTGTTTCTAAAAACCTATTTGGTTCCAATCACATTCTTGTCTTCCAATCTGGGAACAAGTGTCCATGTCTTATTCTTATCTATCTGATCCAACTCCTCATTCATTTCACTAATCCGGTCATCATCTCTACTACCGTCATGACTAGACCTACAGTCATGATTATGACAAGCCTCTTTTCCTTTCCTTGTTGATGTATCAATTACTAAAGCCTTAAAGGTAGATTCAGAAGGTTTGGAAACACTATTATCAAAGTTATTAAGTTCAAATGCAGTTAACTTTCCAATTAAAGAATCAACAGTAACTTTATCTTTTGAAATGGATCTCAGTTCTTGAATAGAAGACACTCTGATAGAATACTGTGGTAAAAGAGTTCTAAGAATTTTGCTAACAATAGTATCATCTTCAATCTTACCTTTGGCACTCTTTATTCCACCAACAACTTCCTTAATCCTTTGTCCATATTGAGTTATGTTCTCACCGTCAACCATTTTCATATCATTAAATTTTCCTCTTAGACTATCTTCCTTTCCCCTTTGTACATGTTCATCTCTTCCATAGATTAGTTTTAATTTCTCCCATACTTCATTTGCAGTTTCTAATCCATGAACATCAATATATTCAGAGTCAGATAGAGTACTTACAATTTCTTCAAGAGCATGAATGTTTTCCTACTATTCTTTGAGCTCATTTGGTATCAAGGGACTGGTAGTAGGTGCAACATACCTGGTTAACACATGATTCCAGTACTATGAACCCATTCCTTTAATGTAGATCTTCATCTAATCATTCCATATCCGGTAGTTGTCCTTAGTAAACTTGGGACCCTCCTTCATCATCTTTCACATAATCTTTCCCTCAAGCTATTAGGCTTTCACAAACAGAGGACCAAGGCTCTGATACCAATTGATAAACCTAGAGGATCTAGTTAATACTAAGAGGGGGTGAATTAGTGTTAACAAAAACTGAAACTTTCAACACCAAAACAAACTTATCTCAGATCTAAAAATATTCAACACTTAAACCAAATCTTTATGACAGATTTTCTTATCAGATCTAGCATTTCCTCTTATGCAAGCTTATTGACCAGATCAGTCATTAATTCAATATCAAATCAAAAAACATAGTTCTCAACTTATCAACTGATCATAATGCTTCATCAATCATATAATCATCAATATCGGTAATCACTTTAAGATCTCTAATAAATAAACATAAACTATCTTTACTGGTTAACAAAAAAAAAACATGAACATCATTAGAAAAGCATACCACACACGAACACCATGTTTCTCATGTGGAAACTCAAATAGGGAAAAACCACAATGGGAATTGGTACCCACAAATATTTTACACTCTTTCAAAATGTGCCATGTTAGGAGGCTTGTTTAGAAGCTTACAATGGTGCTATGTTAGGAGAAGACTCTGTTAGGAGTCACCCGGTTAAGGGATTTACCTCAGCCCTGTTAGAAGCTTTGATATGTTAGGATCAACCTCGCAAGAGGATTTAGAACTCAGAAATTGAGTCACCTTGTTAGGGGATTTTACAATGTGAGGCTTGTTAGGACCTACTCGGTTAAGGGATTTTAGTTGTTGTAATTGTTAGAGAACAACAGTGAATGATCTATGTATATCACTCTACTACTTGCTTGATCAGATCCAATTAAGTTCTAAGTCTACATCTCTCTGCCAAATTTTCTCACACACTCTGGTTCGGCTTCTCACACTTCTCAAAACCACTGACACTTCAAAATATCAATCTTGCCGACATAAATAACTTTTACAACTAGGTCGGCATCAAAACCCTAAAACTTGTTACATAGATCATCACATATCTTTACAAATCATTACAGCTCATTACAATCAATTATAAATCAATTATCGATTGTTGAATGATCATAAATTGTCATAGAAAGTTGATCTGGTACAAAGTCAAAACCTTAGCACATTTTCAATAAGCACTTTGCACATTCTCCAAATGTGCCAAAACACCTTTCAAACTCATCATGTTGTTTGTGTTGCATTATCACCAACATGTGAACTTGATGTAGATCACTGCCAAACCAAAAATTATTACTGGTTAAGAGAATTCTTTACCAATCCTTAAACCCTGGCAGAACTTCATCAGAAATTCAAAACATGCCTTCTGATAACCATCATAGGATGCGATTCCGGTTAGATACTCAAATTCATCATAAAAGCTTATGTATTAAACCATAAGTCACCAACCATCGCAAATCACCCGATTCCATGAAAACTTATCTACTTTATCGGTTAAGGTCCTAATTTGCAGTCTTGCCAGTAAACTCTGTCAAACTCTTGCTCCGGTAGACCAAGTCACTTATCCAACAAGTAAATCACCAAAAACCAACTGTAAACATCATTAAACATTAGTTGAACCTGGTTGACATCAATGACAATATAAAAATTGATCATGTCATCTTCCTCTACCGGTACAGTCATCCACCATCATCTCACCTTCATTAGTTATGCCAAACATGCCAACAGTTACTATCTCCCTTGCACGAAGATTATCCACCTTTCAGAGGTGAATTAGGTGGCTTATAATCCTAGAGCTTTTAGTATTAATTTTTCGTTCGAAGACTACTCCTTGTAGTCGTGCAAGCGTGATTGAGGCCTATAGCCCTACAAAGTACCGAGCAATATGTAGTCACACAAGCATTATTAAGACCTCAATGGGCCCTACAAAGTGCTTGATATGAGAGTGAACTCTCAAATAGCTCTTTCCTCTGAGATTTTCATCTCAAAAGGCCTATTTATTAGCCTCTCACCAAATCAGGACGGCAAGCTCGCTAAGGGTATACATGCAACAAACTAGAAAAGATTCGAGGGTCTGGATTTCTAATTGTCTACGTAAACAAGAGCATACTCTCCTACCTCTACACTTTTCTCAAACAAGTTGTTTTTTTACCCCTAATTAGATCTAAGTGCCTAAGGAAATGATTAAAAGGAAAACACGATGTTTGCTTGTATATCCTTAGGCAACCTGAAAGAATGATGGATTAGTAGTTTTTGTGATAATCGATCTTGGGCATTTGAAAGAAAAGAAGCTACAAACACAAGATGATTAGCCCAAAAAATATTGCATTTTTTTTTTATGATTTTCTAACTAATTTCAATTTTTTTTTTGATAAAAACTGATTTTATATGCTAAAATTATGAAAATCTAAAGTCCAAAAATAAGGGTTGACTTTTTCATGTGCTTAAATAATTTTTGAAAAAATAAATGAAAAATATAAAGACAACCCGTTTTATATCTTTAAATCCCCTTTCCAACATATTTTGAACTTTTTAAATCCAACACCTGAGCGAAAGGTTATGGTCGTTTTACTAAAACTATTCTTTTACCTAAACGCACGTGTTGATTCAGTGCGCTCGTGCTGAAGCGCATGCGCAGGCTCTGATTAAGATTTTTTAATGATTTTTTACTTAGCGCTCGCATTTTGGCGCCTGCGTAGGTGCTTTTTTGCCTACACATGCGCTATTTGACAGTTTGAATTAAAAAAAATTAGATTTTTTTACCAAGCGCACGTGTTGATTTGTAGTTGGACACGCTATACCTGTAAGGCAGACGTGTTGTTGTGCAGACGGACGCGCTGAAGCGATAATCTGTGATCTAAAATCACAAAAAACTCATAAAAAATATTAAATTAAGGGACGTGGGTCCCACCGGGCGTGCTGAAGAGGGGAAAAAGACGGAAGAAGAATGAAGGGGCAAAGGAGGTTAAAATGCAAAGAAATCAAAGAAGACACAATATAAATGCAAGAAACCAACTTTATACCTTGTCTTTCACCTCTCCCTTGGATTGAACTTGATGAAGTAGAAGATGCGCCCCTTTGATGCTCCACTTGATTTGGATGTAGATTGCTCTCCTTTGTTCAACAAGAGGGATTGGAATAGGATTTGGATTGATGGATTGAAGGATTATTGATGGATGAGGATTGAGGATTTGATTTGGATGAAGTATTAGGGGACATTATGATGGCATGATAGGAGGAAGATAGAAGAGAAAAGGGTAGCATGAGAATGCTATGGAGGAAGTGGATCCTTTTGTGAGGAGATGAGACTCTACTTTATATATTAGAAGAGGTCAATGAAGGGCCAAGATTGATTTGGTTATGGAGGGATGAGATTGATTTAAGATGGAAGGCATGGATCAAGGGTGCCTTGGAAAAATAAACAGGAATATAAAATTCCTTGAGAAGATGGGGGAAAGGAAATTTGAATTTCAAAATGAGGAATTAAAAATTCCAAAATAAAGGATACATGGAGGGATTCAAAGAATTTCTTTGAGAGGCTCGATGTTGATGTGACCTGAGTGGGGAATATAAAATTGTGAATTAATGATAAGTGGGATTAAGAGAGATTCTAGAAGAATTAATTAGGCTAAGTGGGAATTAGAAAAAGCGATTTGAAGGAATCACATGATTAGGTTAATTAATTAAAATTAATTAACCAAAAAGGATTTAGAAGAATTAATGATTGAGATGACTTTGGAGGAATAAGGAAATAATTAATTTATTTGATAAATTAATTATTGGACTATAGTGACAGGATTGATTAATTTGGATTTAATTAATTCTAAGAGGAATAAGGATAACACAATTAAATTAATTAATTATTTTGACGGGCTTAAATTAATTAAATATTGGTTTAATTAATTTTAGGTGTCTATAGTTACTTCTCTTAGGACCTCTGAAGGAAATGAACTCTCTCCTTTCGGAATAAATTTTACATAGATTAGTCACTTCTATTCTACTATATTTTCTAAAGAAACCCCTTTATCTAGAGAGGAGGAGACTTTCGTTTTGTATTGTATTCCTTTGTTGATCTCCAGTGAGATGAATAAATCATTAATAAAGCCTATTACCTTGGATTAATTAGAGGAAATTTTACTCCAAATGAGTAAAGGGAAAGCATGTGGTCTTGATGGCTTTCCAATCAAGTTTTACCAGGAATTTTAGTATATGGCTAAGATGGATCTTCTGAAGGTGGTTTTGGAATCTCAAAGAAACAAACAGATGTTGAAGGCCATGAATGCTATCTTCCCTACTGTTATTCCCAAAAGAGGGGTAGAGATCTTAAGATCTTTTCAGGCCTATATCCCTATGCAATGTGGTTTAGAAGACCGTTACGAGTTGATTTTTAAGAGACTTAGTTTGTGGCTTATCCTCCTCAATTCAAAAGAACAAGGGGGTTTTATTGATGACAAATAGATTATGGATGGGTTGTTGTGATGGAGGCTATTCATTCTATGGCTACCTCCAAAGAGAAAGCTATGTTTACTGAGATTGACATGGACAAAGCTTATGATCAGGCTAAATGGAGCTTCTTGACTAAGGTTTTGTAAGCCTTTGGATTTTGCAGCGAATGGATCAAATGGGTCATGAGTTGTGTCACCTCCTCCTCTTTCTCAATTCTCATCATTAATAAGTCATTTGAGCTCTTTGGAGCTTCTTAGGGTCTTCACTAATTTGATACTCTTTCCCCTTATCTTTTCATCTTGATGGCTAAAGGGTTATGAAGATTTATAAAATCTCATGTGAGGCTCAATTTGATTTAGGGATGGATTTGGGGTGACAGAGTGCCTCCCCATTTACACTTAGAGTTTGTAGAAGATACTGCCTTGATGGGCTGTCTACATTTAATGAGGCAATTAATTTTTGAAAGTCTTTGGACATCTATCTAGCAACCTTGGGGCAAAGGATTAATGAAGCCAAGTCATCAATATTATTTTTAACACTTTCAAGCCCATCTAGGTTAGCTTTGCTAGAATTCTTAGATTCTAGAGATGATGCTTTTCCATTTGTGTATCTTGGCATTTCTATTGTTGTAGGCTCTTTGCCTAATATATTTTGGTAGGATATATATATATATATATATATATATATATATATATATATATATATATATATATATATATATATATATATATATATATATATATATATATATATATATATATATATATATATATATATATATATATATATATATATATATATATATATATATATATATATATATATTATTAGCAATCACTTTTGATTAGAGCTTTGAACCACTGGTGTCATGATGGGGGACCCCATCCTCATGGTGAACTTGTCGAGGCATTAATGTCTCCCATATTTGTCTCTTGCTCGCTATCATCCTCTTTTTGCTCCTTATTTCTCCTATTTCACCCCATGTCCTTCCTCGATTATTGTTGCTCCACTGGCTCCACCTACCTCCTTTCACCATCTTCCATCGATCTCCTTGCTCTTCTACTCCACCTACACCTACCTTCTCCTCCTTCCACCCACACCATCTCCATATTTCTCCATCTGCCTACATCTCCCTAAATCCCCCTTCCACCTGTCTTTCTACTACTCCTTCCTCCTTGCTTTCTTCATACTCTCTACTCTCCTATTGCTCCATCCACCTGCCTCCTTTACTCCTCCTTCCATCCTCAACCACCAGCCGCCACTTTCTCCTCCATGCATCTAACTCCATCACCTCTCCTCCCTCTTGTCATCCAAAACACCTCACTTCGACATGGCATCCATCGAGAAACATCATGGTATACTCCCCATCATTCCGCCACCTACTACTTCGTAGCCATCTCCATTTGCTAGCACGACTTAGACTACACCTATTGTCTTCGCTGACACTACCTCGTTGGGCATGATTGTTTCAATTTGAGGCCTCAACACCTCAATCTCCAAAGTTTTTAGTTTGTGCACCAAAGCTATAAAATTCAACCATCCAAGGTAGGAGAGTTGAACACGAGATCACCCTATTCACAGGGCTCGTGACAACTGTCACGTTGCAGGGTCAACCCCAATTTTGGTGGGATATTTTGGATAAGATCTGTAGGAGAGTTAGTCAATGGACTAATAGGTGGCTTTCTTTTGCTAGGAGGGTAACTCTTTTTTCATGTCTATGATTTAGGCTCTCCCATTGTATAGTTGTTTTAGGTTGGATTCTTTGTCTAGCTTCATTCATGAGTTTGATTCTCTCTTGTCAAATTTTATGGATCAATGATTTAATCTCAAAGAAGTGGAATTTGGTTACGTGGAACTTGGTTTGTAAACCAAAATAGGAAGAGGGTCTTGGTCTTCGACAAATACATCTTAATGGGCAAGCTTTGATTGTAAAACTTTATTGGAGGTGGTGTTGTCACGAGGATCATGATTGGGATAGGATCCTTGCCTTGAAATATCATAATGGAGTCGAGGTAATGATGTTCCTTGGTGTAGCCTCGAGGGTAAATGATGTATGATATGGAGCACTCTCGAAAGAGGAGTTAAATTAATTAAGCAAGGGGTATTTTGGATATGCAATAGAGACTTGGAAACCCTATTATAGTTTGATTCCTAGAATGGGTTCCCTCCTATCATATCTTTATATATGCATTTTTACTCTTTATGCAACATCTTTCGAGAGGCAGGTTGGAGTATGGTGAAAGATTATAAAAGCTCCTAGTTACATGGTCAAATTGAAGTATTTAGATGGAAAGAACCTCATGAATGTCTCTTGGAGCAATCCAATGAGGATGAATAGGAGCTTGGAAATATTTTTTCAAGCAAAGCATGTAGCTCCTTGGAGGAGAGAGATACTCTTTCTCAAAGCTCTGACCGAAAAGATAAATTCTTTGTTGCCTTGGGTTGTTAGGATTTGGATAGATAGATTCATGGGAAGGCTAGGGTTTCTTGGTGGAAACAGGTGTGGAGTAATTTTTCTTGGCCCAAATGCATTTTTTTCATGTTTTTGGATATTCATAATATATGTCTCACTTGGGATAATTTAAGAAATAGAGGATTCTGGGGCCCTTCTATATGATTTCTTTGCAATCATTGTGAGGAGAGTTCCACTCATATCTTTTTCTCTTGCCCCTTATATAGGGAAATTTGCCACTACTAGTGATGAATTTGAAATAAGACTTGTCTCCATCCATCCTCCTTGGTTATGTTCAAGGATCTATTGGGGAACTCTCCTACTAACATTTCTATTCTCCATATTGCATGATGTTGGTTAAAAAATTAGTCTGTTTTAAAATTTATAAACAGAGACTCTTTCTTTCCCAAAAGTGAGACTAAATTATATCAACAATTGGGCAAACTATGAATGTCAATATTTCCTTTTTTAAAACACCTTTTGTTGACTTCACAAACTTGTTTGCATTCCTCAATTAGGACAAATATGTCCTTTGCATATTTAGGTAGCATTTTGTGGAAAACCATCATATCCATCTACTTTGATGTAGGTAAACCTCTAAAATTGTATGAAATAACTTCCATACCAAGTAATTAATTTGATAGCTTCTAGTGAAATTATCTTCCATAAATCTTCCTACAGTGCTCTCACAAAGCTCGTTGTGAATGCATTGTTCACTCTTCTAATGTCAAAGTAATTTTTCTATAATTGTAAGTCTAGATAAAACATAAATATGAATGTTATCATTCAACTTCTCCACATGATTTAATCTTGGTTAATATCTCGTGCAAGCTAGGGCATAAAACAATTAAGATGACACATAGAAAAACTTTTCAAGGGAGAACAAAGTGATCGTAGTATGCAATTTGTTGTTAATTAGAGTTTCCCAATCTAAGTTTTGTTCACTAACACATTTAGCTCATACAAAGAAATACATCTGCTCATCCAAATTGTTCACCAGCACCAGTAGAGGAACTTTAACTGATTATCACACCGTGGACCTTTTGTTAATGGGGACTCGATCTCATGGGCAAGATTCACCCTCCATCATCCAATGACCACAAATTCATCATCACACAGCCATTGAGTATTTTACAAAGTGGATTTAGGTCTTCCCTCTCACCCAAATTATTGATAAGCAGATTGCAACCTTTATGCTTGACAACATTATCTATTGATACAATGTTCCTCTTTCAATCATCACAAATAATGGATGTCCTTTAACAAATTAGGATGTTCATGAGCTTTTTGACCAATTCCACATCTAGCATCACTTATTTACCCCATATTAACCTAAAGGCAATGGTCAAGTCGAGGCATCTATCAAAACCATTCTTAGAATCCTCAAAAATCAAGTCGACGACATTAGTTGTAATTGGCACATCCAACTCAATCTTGCATTGTGGGTCTACTTCACAAGTGTATTCACACCTACTAGAGCCACCCTTTACTTGTCTATGGCGTTGAATCCATATTTCCCGTTGAGGTTGAATTACCATCTTCAAGGGTCTCCTTACATGATCTTATCAGTGACGAAGACTACAAGGTTTCCCGCTTGCAGGACTTGGAATTGCTAGATGAGTGCAGACATAATGCATTCAATCACCTTAAATCATATAAAAAATGCATGAGTCATAGATACAATCATAAGATGAAACCTCACACATTTGAGGTGGGTGACTTGGTCCTTAGAGAAAACCCCAAAAATCAACAAGAACGAAAATGGGGTAAGTTTGAACTAAATTGGCTTGGGTCTCACGTCATCACAACAATTTATGGCTCAGGTGCATGGCATATCAGTTATCCATGCCTGAAAGAGAACTATTGGATGATCCTATCAACAACATGCACCTTCACATGTTCTACAGATTTCTATTCAAAGAATCATATCAAAAATATATCCAAAATATAAAATAAAAAACATAAAAAAAAAAATTAATTTCTTTTTGTCACCTTGATGAAAACTTGGAAAACAAGCCTCTTGTGTGACACGGAAAAGAAAAAAAGAAAAAAAGTAAAGAGAATAAATTCATCTAACAATGAAAACCACTTCAGTGGCACCCTGGACAAGTACCATGGTGAAAATCGGGTTACAGGGACCTTGTGTAGGGACTTTTGCTCCTCCCTCCTTCAGGACTCAGTATCACCCTTTCACCTTGCACACACTCGTGTCTTATCAATCCGTAATAAATTTTTCCATGCCCATCATGCTTTGTTATTGATTCACTTAAGATCGATTCACCATTCATAATAAATCCTTTTTCGCCTTTTGCTTCACCCATAATAAATCTGGTCCTATCTACAACTGGGGGCATATCCTACATGTAGTGATGGAATTGGATCCTTAGCATCATATGTTGTGAGGAGAATCACCTTTTCATACCATCCTTCTTCCTACACACAATCCACAATAAAAGATCATTTGCATCACCAATTCGCAATAAAGTATTAGTTTCATGGAGTAAGTTAGTTTTAGATGAGGTACAAAACATAATTGGTCTTTCAACAAACCAATATTTTGATAGATTATGGATCTAACAAATTTAAATTTTTTTGTGCTATCTATCATTTATCAAGATAACAAAATTATAACTAGATCAAACATTTTAACATATGTGGCAAGAAACCTATCTTACACAAAGATTATAGTATTCGTTACCGTTGAATTGTTGATTTTATTTTGAGTTTATCTTTTATGGGCTACAGTGGTTGGGATGGGGCATGATCACCTATTTTTTGCTTGTGGATTTTTTCTTAGTAGCACTATATCTCATCCAAGGATGTGAGGATACTATGGGTCTAGTGTGAATAGGGTCATTCTTTATTTCTGATTGTCTAATCTCCATGCAAATGATACATTGACTATCTAGGTCAAATCTATATTTGGATGGTCACAAACATTTGCCATAATAATCTCAATGATGATAAACGCACGAGAAGCTCATTCCACTTTCATATCTTCTATCTTCTTCCATTTGATCCCCTTATATCCCTAATCTCATGTAGTCACGCATCATCTAACCGAGTACAACGACACACCAAACTTAAAGCCATGCATCACATCCTACATCACCACATAGTCCTACATATCATTATTATCTCATAATCATACACATGCATCCTGCATACATATAGGTTAATACCTGTAGCATCGTAAATTGTCACCAAGACAATTTACACCTCATATTTGTGCCCCTACTTTAATGTGTCCTATCCTCATCACCTTTATGAGTCTGTTTGTACCTATTATCCAACTTTGAGGCCATGAAAAACCTTTTATGGACCGTCCTACCATATGATACCCACCCCATTTTAGCATTGTTTTGGTCTTAATTATGGTGGGACCAAGGTGTGGAATGCCCTGGTCTAGATCACGGTGCCCCAAAATGCCATGGCCCCACTCAATCAAGCCCCAATCTGAAGTAGGGTCGAGGCTAATCTCATTGGTAAGATTTGATCCTCATAGCTCCACATGACTATTGGAGGTTGACCTAATCAGTAGTTTACCTAGAAACTCCTATATAAAGACATTATATCGATCCATTTTAATCTAAGTCTTAATGTACAAGTAATCTAGCACTCGTGCATCCATAAAGTATTCATCATCAAGCATTTTCAGAGATCTTTTAAGCTACATATTCTGCATTCAACCATTGTGGAGCAAAATGTAGAACACAAGATGCCACTAAGAGGGGGGAATCAGTGGTTATCGATATTTTAACCTTTAAATCCTAAATGAGTGTATTGGTTAGTAGTTCAAACACAAAGTGAATATACTAGTGAGACAAGGACGAGATTAAGATGCAGGCACACACAAGGATATATCACATAACATTGGATATACGAGGAAAACTCAATGTGGGAAAAACCTCAGTGAGAAAAGTTGTTAGAGTTTATTGCTTCAATCTAGCCTCACAATAAGCAATTGTATTACAGTGTTTAGGGCACCAACCCAAAGAGAACCAAACCCTTTTGATTTAGGGAACCAACCCAAGGAGCACCAACGCTTGTTGATTCAGTGCACCAACCCAAGGAGCATCAACCCCTGTTGATTTAGGGTACCAACCCAAGGAGCATCAATCCCTACTGATTTAGGGCACTAACCCCTACACCGAGCACCAACTCAGTGATTGCAATGATTGTAAACAATGCAATAGTAATACCCCTGTTACAAATGAGTTTTGTAACCTCTGCAGTTAATTCTCTCTTTCGGTTCAACCCTGCTCTGTTCTTTATCGGTTCTCTAGTCATCCTCTCTTTCTAATTCTCCTCCTTCTCTGGTTCTGCCTCGTCGGATCTTCTCTTACTCACACTTTATCTTATCATTTGAATCCTCTTTCTCTCACTATGCCTCTGTTCTACCAGTTCTCTGATCACTCGGACCCACTGCTACTTGCAACCACCAGTAGTCTGCTCACCCTCTCTACATCTTCTGCTACTCAGCCTCTGTCGTGTCTAACCTCTTCTTACTCTCTCTACTCTCCCTTTCTCAGTATTGTTGCCTTACCAATTCAGACTCTACCAGTTAGATGGATTGTAAGACCATGCACCTGGTTACCGGTTACTCCACTTATCGGTTAAACCTTTCTTACCGGTTCTCTCCTCAAGCACTCAGTTACTTTTGTTAGACACAATGCACCACTGAGAGGGGGGTGAATCAGTGGTTCTTAATCTTTTTTCCCTTCTACTAACTTTTGTGATTATATCGGTTATGGGATATAACACAATGGAGACATATTGGTTAGTGAGGAGACCAACTCAAAAAAAATCACACAAAGAGGCATCTCATAACACTAGGATGTACGAGGAAAACCCAAGATGGGAAAAACCTCGATGAGAAATGTTGCTGGAGTTTACTGCTCCAATCCAACCTCATAATGAAAACACTGTTACAAAGTTTAGGGCACCAACCCAAGGAGCACCAACCCCTGACTTCAGGGCACCAACCCAAGGAGCAACAATCCCTACCTGATTTATGGGCTACAACCCAAAGGAGCTACAACCCCTACACCAAGCTAGAATTGAGTGTTCACAATACAAACATCAAATACATAAGTTGTTATCTTGTTACAAGTGAATCTTGCAACCATTTCATACAATCTTCCATGTCGGTAAGGTATCTCCTCAGCCTTACTAGTTCTCTGCTCACTCTAACTGAATCTCCACCAACTAAGTCACTATCCTGCTGGATCTTCTCTTCTTACTCATTGATCTCTCTCTTCTCACTGTTGTTGCTTACCAGTTCACCTTTCTCTTTGTCAATTCTCACCTCCATCTCTCAGATGCTCTCCACAAATACCATACTTAGTTGGTTTTATGCCTACCTACTCTGCAACTTTCTTCACCTTTGGTCTGTCGGTATGGACACTACCGCTTCTGCTCTTCTATCAGTTGAATCACTTCAACCTCATTCTCTCTCCCTCTTACTCTCTTCTCGTATATTCATGGAGCACATCGTTGTTTTGCTCTTACATGCAGAAGTACACACTTTGCAATAACACGATCTTCTACAATTTAGTAGCCCCAACTATCTCTTAGGCTTGCGTATTTATGACCCAGACTTCCCACCAAAAACCAACTCAAACTTGGTGCCTTAGGGTTTTCTTCACTGATCGTGAGACACATCGAATCCAATCAAATCTGATCGGATCACAACTCAAAGATGTCTATTTGCACATATCTACAATTTACGTGCCTTCCAGAACACACCTTCCTTCTTCAACAACTTGCAATCAATCTTTCAACTTTTCTCAGTCAATCGCCATAAATGGCCCAGCTGTCTCCTTCACCTACTTTGATCTGCACAATCAATTTGTCCTGGATCTTGAGCTGCTCAACTCTGCAACTCTACCTCAAGCTTTGCAGTCGCCATTAATTTTGGACCAATCACAACTACCTCACCGACCTTACTTCACCAACTTGTACAGGTTTCATCGGACACTTCATCTTCACGTGGCATCATAGTTGGTATCCACCTCATCACACTACTTTCTCGGTTTAACTTGGTCACTGACCACACACTCTACCAGTTCCTCTTCACTTTTGGTTAACTAGTCTTGCTGGTATCTCACATTCTATCAGTTCACTTATCATGTCTACACTTGCTGAGTTGTCGATGGAACACCTAAACCGGTCTTCAGGCATGTCTATCCAAATCATGCACATCTCTAACAGATGGGAATTTTCTACACCCACACCTTGTCCATATTACCGTTGAGACATATTGATGACACCAAGTCATCACACTCCAACTGTTTTGCGACAACCTTCCTTCAGCATCCTGGTATCCCATGTAGATTCTTGCACACTCACTAGCATTCTTCTTTATTAAACTGGTTCTTCATTTTGCAGGAGGATGGTCACTAGATTGTCATCAATGACAACACATTAATTCTTCTCCCATACCGATCCATCTTGTATACCAATTGACATCAAACTCTAATGCCAACAACCTCTTATTCATTAGTTGACATGAATGTCAGTGATGCTGGTAACATCCTATACCGGTTTGACATCAATGACAACACAATGTCAACAACTTCAATGTTCTTTGATGAACTCTCTGACTGGTTAACTCTTTGATGCACACTCATACACTCTTATCTGACATCACAACATCATTAGCAGCATCAATCAACTAAGGTCTTTGGTCGACATATTTATATTTGAGCTTTCCCGCCAAGATGGAGGTTCAAACTTGGCACACTAGGGTTTCTTCATCGACCATGAGGCGTACCAATTTCAATAAGATCTTGTTCCTGGTATTGATTGCCTGCAACAAATCACTCAACTCTGCCATTTGTCTTCCTTCCAATACACGTTTGCTATACTTGGCAACCTACAAATTGATCACTGATCCTACATCTGTCAATCACATTAAATGATCTCGTTGTTTCCTACTCCAAATCAAATCTGCATATTGGATGTCCTTCATCGATCATTGTATCACTTAGATCTCTAGTCTGCATCAAGCTGCAAACCTCTGCAATTGACCCGTGATATTCATAGTTTGCATTAAATGTGGACTTAGTCGACAACTACCTCACCGACGCACCATTCAACTACCACTGTATGTTCTCCACTTGGAGACTACGTGTCAACTCAGTTGGCATCCACCTCAATCCACTTTGTTGGTTCAGGCAAAGGCACTCACCAAAAACACACTACTGGTATACACCTACCGGTTCATCTTACCTTACCACTTACACTAACCGGTTAACCTTCTTTCTGGCTTTTCTTTGTCCTGTCAGTTAGGTCATGAAGACTTAGACAGCTCCCAGTTTAGAGTTCATCACTTCACTGTGCATATCTCCATCTGATGAGAGCTCTTCATTATGTCTCTTGTTATCTTACTGGTTGCCTTGCTTACCTGCATGCTGGACTGGTATTCATTCTTCTTCATAAAGCACATATCTCAGTCAATTATTAAAGTGCTCTCTGGTTCGCCAATAATGATGTGGTTTCAATCATAGATACATGCCACTATTTTGAACATATGTTCTAAGCCGCAACACCTGAATATTCTCCAATCATCTGTACCAGTTGCATGAACATGACTCTATTCCCGTTTACTGGTTGACAATACTTCTGCCTGCATACCGATAACATCCTTGATGACTCCATGCCATCAATCACCAACCGTTACCAATAGTGGTAACACCAAACTCCATATGCATCATGGTATAACTCCATGTCTACAACTACTAAGCCTTTCCTTCTCCTTCATCAGCCAGGTTCTCATCTCAATCAGTTTGTCAAAGTGACAAACACATCACAACTTACTCTTCCTCTTCTGTCCCGGTAGTTCATCATGCATTCTCTTGTTGATCTGGTGCATATTTCTGATTTCATACACTCAAGGCATCTTTATGTTTCACTTAGGTCATCTGGTATAGGCCTTCAACCACTTGCCTTTAACTTCTTTGATTGTCTTGTCTCAGAGGGTTATGATGCATTATGTGCATGTTGTGAGATAAGCTAAGTATTACCACTAATCGGTGGGAGTAGATGGACTGATGTATTTAACCTGCCAATACCTAGTGGGAGTGGATCCTTATCCTCTACTGGCCAATAACTAGTGGGAACTGGTTGACATTACATTGCTCTCTCTAGTTTTGGTATTGCACTCATATAACTTTCTTGGAATTGAGAAGATACATCATTAACTAGACATATGACCCAATTGACTGCCCATTTATCTTCCTTGCTATCTTAATGGTCACATGCTTACCAGTTAGCAACAACATACTACCAACACATCACTTACCAGTTGACATTGCCATAATGCCAACTCTCTGATCAACATTCCATACCAGTCTCCAATACTTACTCACCGGTTGACATCAATGACAACACAATCCGGTTGACATCAATGACAACACAATGCCAACAATGTCCCCCTTTGGCATTGATGTCAACACATGTAGTATCTGGTATACTACTGGATTCTTCTCCCCCTTTGACAACAATGACAAAGGGAACTGACATAACTTTCTACCAATTGCTTCTTCCCCTTTGACCATTATACTCTGCATCCTCTCATCCAGCAACACTTGAGATAAAGGGCTCAAACACCAACCTGATACCAATTGCATGTACCAATCTGATACCAACTGTATAGTCTCCCCTCGTGTAGGTAACTCTCCCTCTTTGGCCAACATATGGTTCAAAAATCAAGGGATGTAAAGTTGTGAACTCCCCTTGAACCATAGATATTAGGTATTCTTTGCCTATCAGGTCTTAAACCGGGGCTCCAATTTGCACCTTCTACCGGTCGAGCTGAATATACATGATCTACATATGGTCTTCCTCTTCCATGATATCCATCCCAACTTGTGACACAATCTTACATGACCACAATGTCAAGACTCATCAACATTATGTCAACCACCAAACTGGTTGCCCCATAATGATGTATGCACATAGGGTCGGCTACCAAACCAACACATTTCCACACACTACTTCCCCAATATTGCCCAAACCATAATTTCCTCAACTGAAGCCATAGGAGTCATTGCAATGATCCCAGAAAACACTGACTCGCGTATTCTACAATACCAGTTAATATCCATACCGGTAACATACTATACATACTAGTTTACTATACCGGACCAATATCTCTACCAAAACACTTTCCTTTGATCTCTGTCGTCTTGAGTCAAATGCATCTGATGCCAATTTGCAGTTTGAGCCATCCATTGACACTTACAACAGCAATCCATCTCACATATGTAGATGTGTAGCCAAGGCACTAACTACACACACACACACACTACCATATCATCTTCTCCCTTATGCCAGCAACAAACAATCCTTCACCTATCGATTTAAACTAAGGGGGTGAATGATGTGATCAATATGTAGCTCCCCCCTAAAGTCCTGCATCTCCTTTAAGCTTTAGGAGATATCACTTGTGCATTGAATGTACAGTGCCTGCCCATGGTCATATTCTCTTACTTCTTTCTCCAAACCTGCTTGATCTCACTCCTTTTCTCATTTGTAGTCTTTGGAGCAGTGTTGATTTTATCTTGTTGATTCTCCCTTGCTCTACAAGATTCTGCAGTATGACCAAAAACATTATTGTAGTAACTAGTCTCATGTTTGAAATCATCAAATCTAAGCTAATTAGACTGAAAGGATGAATCACAAAATCCTTAACTAATTAAACTAATTTTAAACATAATACAATAAAATAAATGATAGAAATAGAAAGATTAAACTAAATTAAAACTCCCTATTCTCCACTTGTGCTTCCATTGTTCTTCTCCATTATTGTTGATGTAGGTGGCTCTCAAATGTTGCACTGGGATTTCCTGTATAAGATAGACAATAATTTTGAAGATTGTGATTCTCTCCTAAAAAGGAGAAATGATCTTGTATTTATAGATTTTCAACACAAAGGAGGCGAAAAATAGAACTCAAGTGTTGATTGATAGATAACTAAGTTTGATTGATAAGTGAACTCAATTGATTGTTTTGTTAACCTAGATTGATTGAAGAGTGAACTCAATTGATTAGCCAGTTGACTGGGTTGATTGGGGAGATGACTGATTGGATGGATTAGAAGACTGAATTGATTGATTAGTCAGAATAAGCTGATTTTGAGTGAAAATGGATGGTTAAAGAGTTAACTGAGTTAACTAACTAGTTAACTGATTTGATCAATCAGTTTGATTTTCAACATGTGTTGTAGGATTTTGAAGTTGAATTTGATTTTCATTTTCAATTTGGATTTGAATTTAGATTTTGGAATGTTGAGATGCACATGAAATTAATTGAAATTCAGATTTGATGAAATATGAATTTGGAAGAAATGAAATTAATTGGAATTAAGTGAAATTCGAATTTGGGGAAAATGACATGAAATTAGATGGAATTATTTGGAATTAGAATTTGGGGATTGGAAGAATTAAATTAATTAATTAAATAATTTAAATTAAATTATTTAATCATAATAAATTGAATTAATTAAATAATAAAGATGATTTAACTAAGAAAAATGTCGCAATTAATTAAATAATTTATATTTAATTAATAATTGAAATAGGGTTAACTGATTAAATGATGAAATGATAGAAATTCGATAATTAGAAATGTAGAATGTGATGATTTGAAGAAATATTTAATTTAATCAAATAATTCAAGAATTACTTAATTAAATAGATGAATAATTAGTGTAGAATTAATGAGACATTTTTAGGTGTTTATAGTAACATTTTGTATTCATGCCAAACAACTGATTGGAGGACCTTCTATCAAACCGGTTTAATCTTCTTCTCCTAATCATGCTATTGTAGCCAACTACTGAAACCGATAGATTTCTTGATCTTGCAGGAACACTCCTCCTTTTGTTCCATGCAGGTATTTGATTCTCATATGCTCTATACCCACTTCCATATTGAGCATGATTGTTGTATTGGTTGCCATATGACTAAAAATTATTCTTTCTACAATCATGACTTTTATGGCCAAGTGCATTACATCTTTGACAAACTAGATTGTTTTTACTAGGGAAAAATATTTTGTCTATTCCTAGACCTCATTTTACATTCATCTGCTCTATGGCCATATCCTTTACATGAAAAACAGTAACCGGAGAAGGAGGGCTTATTACTTATAGATTTATTCTACCAAACATGTGGTGATCTTGTCAGTTTGTTTTCTCCTTTTCTACTTCTTTGGGGACATGTCTTGAGTTGTCTGTTCACTGCAATCCTTTCATCCAATCTCTTCTTTTTCCACACTTGCTTTGTCTTGTGGGCAGAAGCATTTCTTTGTCTTCCACCGATAGGAGGTCTTCTAGACTGTCTTCTCATGTTCTCATTTATGATGAAGCCATCTTCTCTCAGCTTACCTTTCCCTTTTGGATCAACATTGTTCCTCCTTGCAGCATCAATTTTCATCCTCATGTCTTCGTCGGTTGTAGTTAGGTCTATCTTCCTTCTTGGAGTATTTCTGGCATTGAAGGTTTGTCCTTTGTTATTTCCACTTGAGGAGACAAATCGAATGTCTTTGTTGGAGATTTCCTTGCTTATGGAGCATTCGCCAACACCAAATCCTAATCTTCTGGTATCCTTGGAGTGCTTTTGTTTGTACAACATTTTGTCCAAGGCTTCGGTGCTGCCATCATACCAAATCCTCACCTTGAGCTCATCTTGACACTTCTCAAGATATTTCCTAAGTTTCTTTGTTTCATCCATTAGGCTCTATAATTCTTTATCCTTGGCCTCTAGTTCTGATTCTAAATCTTTGCACCTGCACTTCTTGATATGCAAATCTGAGTTTGATTTTGCACTTGCCCTTTTTGCATCATCCACTTGTGCTTTCAGATTGGAAATGGTTGACTCTGACTCTTGAAGACTTTTGAACAACTGGTCTTATTCCACAATAGCAACATTCTTGAACATCTTGTATTCTTTTTGTACTCTTCTAAGCTCCTGAAGTGCACTTACAACTTCTTCTTCGAGATCAACTTCAACTTCATCTTCTTCTTCATCACTACCAAACAAATCTTGTCGATAGGATTGATCTGTGTTATCCCTTTTTGATGTGTGCATCTCACTTTCTATCTCTTGAGCCATGAAGAGATGAGTTTCCTCTTCATCATTGTTGCAGTAGTCGACATATCTATAGATATCATATGTATCTTCATGTGTTCCATTTCTCTTATTGCTCTCACAAACCAGTTCAACAGTGGTAGGTTCATTACCATAGAGCTTCTTCAATCTATCCCACAAACTCTTTGCAGACTTGCACTTCTCCACTTGTGAAGAAACATCACCGAAAAGTTCACTGAGTATAGATTTCATGGCTTCAACATTGCATCTTCTTTCAGCTTTAGAACCGGTGGGAGGACTAAAAAGACTAGAGAGACCATTAACAATTGATATCCAGACATCATAGCCTAAAGAGGACAGGTAGACTTCCATTCTACAACTCCAAATAAAATAGTTTGACCCACTAAACACTGGAGTAGGGATTGACTCAAATTTAACCACTATGTTTTTAAAACCAGAATCTACCCAAGGTGGAGAAATCTTATCTAACCAGGAACCTAGGCTTTGATACCAATTGTAGAACACAAAATGCCACTGAGAGGGGGGGGGCGAATCAGTGGTTATTAATATTTTAACCTTTTAATCCAAAATGAGTATACCGATTATCAATTCAAACATAAGTGAATATATCGGTGATACAAGGAAGAGATCAAGATGCTGGTACACACAAGGATATATCACATAACACTGGATATATGACGAAAACCCAATGTGGGAAAAACCTCAGTGAGAAAAGTTGTTGGAATCTACTACTCAAATCTAGCCTCGCAATAAACAATTGTATTACAACGTTTAGGGCACAAACCCAAGGAGCACCAACCCCTAATAATTTAGGGCACCAACCCAAGGAGAACCAACCCCTGCTGATTTAAGATACCAACCCAAGGAGCACCAACCCTTGCACCGAGCACCAAATCAGTGATTACAATAATTGTAAACAATACAATAGTAATACCCCAATTACAAATAAGTTATGTAACCTCTGCAATTAATTCTCTCTTCCGGTTCAACTCTTCTCTTCCAGTTCAACCTTGCTCTGTTCTCTGTCGATTCTTTGCTCACCCTCTCTTTCTTATTCTCCTCTTGCTCTGCTTCTTCCTTATCAGCTCTTCTCTTACTTGCACTCTAGCTTACCGGTTGAATCCTCTTTCTCTAACTATGCCTTTGTTCTACCGATTCTTTGAATACTTTGACCCACTACTACTTGTCACCACCGGTACTCTGCTCACCCTCTTTGAATCTTCTGCTACTCAGCCTTTGTCATGTCTAACCTGTTCTCACTCTCTCTGCTCTCCCTTGCTCACTGTTGCTGCCTTACCAATTCAAACTCTATTGATTAGATGAACAATCAGACCATGCACCCAGTTACTGGTTAAACCTTTCTTACCGGTTCTCTCCTCAAGCACTCAGTCACTTCAATGTTCTTTGATGAACTCTTTGACTAGTTAACTCTATGATGCACACTCACACACTCCTCTTCAACATCATAGCATCCTTAGCAACATCAATCAACTAAGGTCTTGGGTTGGCATATTTATATTTGAGCTTTCCCGCCAAGATGGACGTTCAAACTTGGCGCGCTAGGGTTTCTTCATTGACCACAAGGCATACCAAATCCAATCAAATCTTGTTCCTAGGATTGACTTCCTGTAATAGATCACTCAACTCCGCCATTTTTCTTCCTTCCATTACACATTTTCTATACTTGGCAACCTGCAAACTGATCACCGACCCTAAATCTGTCAATCATATTAAATGATCTCATTGTTTCCTACTCCAAATCAGATCTGCATATTGGACATCCTTCATCGATCATTGTATCACTTATATCTTCAATTTGCATCGAGCAACAAACCCCTGCAATCAACCCGTGATATTTCCCAGTCTACATTAAATGTGGACTTAGTCGGCAACTACCTCACCGACGCACCATTCAACTACTACTGTACGTTCGCCAGCTGGAGACTACATGTCAACTCTGTCGGTATCCACCTCAGTCCACTTTGTTCATGATGACTTCACAGTTCATCACTTCACTATGCATGTCTCTATTTGATGAGAGCTCTTCGTTGTGTCTCTTGTTATCTCATCGGTTTCCTTGCCTACCTACATGCTAGACTGATATTCATTCTTCTTCATAAAGCATATATCTCAGTCAATTATTAAAGTGCTCTCCGGTTCACCAAACATGATGCAGTTTCAATTATAGATACATGTCGATGTTATGAAAACATGTTATGAGCCGCAACACCTGAATATTCTCCAATCGTTCGTACTAGTTGCATGAACATGACTCTATTCTTGTTTACCAGTTGACAATACTCCTACTTGCATACTGATAACAAGTCATCAATCCCCAACTGTTACCAACAATGGTAACACCAAACTCCATCTGCATCCTGGTATAACTCCATGTCTACAACTGCTAAGCCTTTCCTTCTCCTTCATCAGCCAGGTTCTCATCTCAACCGGTTTGTCAAAGTGACAAACTCATCACAACTTACTCTTCCTCTTCTGTCTCGGTAGCTCATCATACCTTCTCTTGTTAATTTAGTGCATATCTCTGCTTTCATACACCTAAGGCATCTTTATGTTTCACTCAGGTCATCTAGTATAGGCCTTCAACCACCTGCCTTTAACTTCTTTGATTGTCTTGTCTCAGAGGGTTATGATGCATTTCGTGCATGTTGTGAGATAAGCTAAGTATTACCACTAACTGGTGGGAGTAGATGGATTGATGCATTTAACCTGCCAATACTCAATGGGAGTTGATCCTTATCCTCTGTTAGCCAATAACTGGTGGGAACTGGTTAACATTACATTGCTCTCTTTGGTTATGGTATTGCACTCATATGACAATCCTATAATTGAGTAGATACATCATCAACTAGACACATGACCCGGTTGACTACCCATATATCTTCCTTGTTATATTATTGATCACATGCTTACTAGTTGGCAAGAACATACTGCCAACACATCACTTACTGGTCGACATTGCCATAATGCCAACTGTCTCCAATGCCAACTCACTGGTCAACATTCCATACCGGTCTCCAATTCTTACTCACCAGTTGACATCCCATACCGATTGACATCAATGATAACACAATCTGGTTGACATTAATGGCAACACAATGCCAACACAAAATTACATCAATATTATACAAGCAAGTGTGTGTGATTAGGGTTTTGATTTTGTCATGCCATTTCATACAACATTTGTAATTACATTAAAAGAGCAAAGCATCATCATCAACAATTGTAGATATGAGGTAGATCTATTCAACATTTATATTATTATTGCATTATTCCATTCAAGGTTTATTCCTATATCAAGGTTTGACTTAGGCAAATCCCTATTCCCAACAATTTCCCCCTTCTTTCTATGTGCAAGAAACAAGTTCAAAGTTGCGTTCGGGAGGATCAACATAATTCACAGAGACGAATAGGTTCACCTTTTGATGGAAATAATTTCAAAGGACCATAGCAAATCAATACTAATTGGTCCCAAAAATCGTGCCAAACTTCTAGGAATAGAAACATGACATCTTATTTTATTCGAATCCAGGTTGGTGTCTTTGTACGACAACTGTAGCTCGTTGTTTTTGCCCAATCACTTCAATAATCACCTATTTTGCCCTAATATTTTACAATTTAATTTAATTCAACTCAAGAAGGATAGATACCCATTCAAGGAGCTTGGAATTTGGTCAAAATCTTGGCCTTTCGAAGCTAGATCTATTAGATTCCTCTCCTTCTTAATGTAATAGTGAATTAGGTCATTTAGTGGTTTTATTATCTTAATTTAACCCTAACCCTAATTTTTCCACCATTACAATACATAATCATCATTAATGCATCCATCCATCACATGAAATCATCCTAACATCGTAGTATAGGATATGTATCATAATCATACTAGGGGCATACAAAAATCATGTCACATTATTCATTCATCATACATTAAAATGTCTCACATAAATAATTGTATCATACAAAGCATCACATCATTGCATCACATAAATATCACAAAATGGAGTCATACTGCATTATGCATCCATCATAATTAAAGATGCACCATATATATCATCATGTATAGCTACATCATAGAATAAAATCATCTCATCATAACATTATGTAATCATAGGTAAGATAGCTGCATCATATAACATGTACCATTGAGTAACTGCATCATCATGATATCATCACATAACATCATAAAAGCATCACATCATGTGCATACAAACATCATAAACCAATCATCATAGATCATCACATATAGACATGCATAGAATCATCATCAAGAATAGGTCTCATCTCATATATATCAAAAAATAGTAAGTGTCATGATACAATGATGCCAAAATCTCAAGAATGTCTACAAAATCACTCATAGGTATCCACATCACCATATAAAAATAAACACTGATAACAAAATTGGACATGAAGGAGTTACGAGGAACTCTTTCCCTCTAACCTTGATGGTCTATGTGGACATTGAGCTCCTGACGAGGGTTCGACCCTTCCTAAACCTATGGTAGTCCCCACTCTAGGTGGCCCCATCACTCTTGCACTCTCAAATCTTTTTCTCCACCCTCGGCTCCTAGCCTCCAAAATTGTAGCAAAATTGTCAGCTCTCTGACTGATTGGTACTACAAACTCATATAGGTTTCTTTAATATGCTATCTCCTAGACCACTCAAAAATCATAGTCTATACCTAAGGCCACGTCACCCTGGCTCGTAGCCCTCACATTCTCTATTGTTGCCTCTGTCGTGCCATGCCACTCTATCACTACATCCCTCTCAAATATCACTTTTTGTACTTGATCTTAAAGTGAAGCTATTTGACTAGCCTATAATTGCACTTGATCCTCCAAAATCCTTTCTTATCCTTTTTATTTGTGATTAGATTGTTCAATTTTTTTAAAACAAAATCATCCAATCTCTTAAGGGAGCATGCCATCTTCCTTTCCAGGGGCAACCTATCATATTAGTGTTATATTTTTCTTTGAAACAATGCATCAAGCTGCATTGTCTCGGAGAGGGGCAAAATGTAGACACCTAAAATTGTCATAGCCTAATTAAATAAATATTTTATCCCAAGTCTTCTATTAATTAAATAAATCTTTATTTATTTAATTAATTCACAAAGCCTCTTCTAGCCTTTCCTATTTAAATAATTTTATTTATTTATTTAAATTATCCTTTCCCTAAATAAAATGAATATTTTATTTATTTAATTATTTCATTAGCTTTTTCCCTCCATGATATTTGTCGTTCATCTCTTAATTTACCTTTAACCACCTCTCTAATATTTTCCCATTTCATATACCTACCCTCTAATTTGAGCCGACCATTTATCCCTCCACCTCTTAATCCTAACACTCCATTTTTAGAGTGTTCTCTATAAAAGAGATCTCTTCCCCTATCCTTTCATATATAATTTAATTAAAAGCACCTACACTCTACTAAATTGCAACCACAATATGTTCTCTATTGAACTCTTGTGCACACAAAAATTTGAGAGAAACCATAATACATTGAGTAGGATCAAGGGAGATAGGAAGACAATGGAGCTCAAACCATAAGAGCAATTGAGGTATACATTTCTTTATTTAATGTTTGCATGATCTAGGTTCTCTATTTGTTTTATGTTGGTTTCATTGTAAAACTAGGTTTAGTGGTTGAATCTCATAGGTTTTGCAATAATTTTAGTTTTCAATTTCAACATAAACATTAATAACATTACCTCAAAATTTTGAAAGCGGTCACAATAGATGAAAAATGTCCTCCATGACTTCATTATCAAAAGCTTCCATAAATTTTTGTCGTTGATCTTTGTCAACATAGTTCAGGAATGTTCCATCCAAGCCCTCTTGTATAGAGTATCGTTCTTGATAACATACTTTGTTGACTTCAACTTCAAATATCTCTTTTTTGTAGGTGATGCACTCATCGTGAGTGAGACAAAAGGCAATATTAAAGAATCAAGGATCTTGCAAGTTGTCAAGCAACACCATAGGGGCTTGTTCTACTGATTTGGGTTTGTTCTCAATTATTAGCTTGCAAAGGCCTCAACCTCTGACTAGGTTAATTGATTTGGTAGATAGATCGTACTCCTATACTTTAGCTACCCATGCACCTCTTTTACTACAACTAATATGCTATTGAGTAAGAATGCTCTAAATCGTCAGGTCAAATACATAAACAATAGCGTGAGAATATAAAATATAGAACCTGAATTGTTTGTTTGTCTTTACAAATACGAAATTATATTTTTATATTTGAAAGTATTTCAATTAATTATTTTCAAAGGAACACTCATGAAGGCAATGAGAACCTCAATTTTTTGTTCATTATCTTGCAATAGAATGGCTAACATGGTGTGTTCAAATGAATAACGATAAATAATAAAGTCCTTGTTGAAATTTGGATTCACCAAAATGTGTGCATGTGATAGCTTGCTTTATCTCTTCAAATGCTTGTTTACTAGAATCATTCCACTTAAAACCTTGTCTATCCTTCATCATATCCACTATGTGCTTGGTGATTTCAAAGAAATCCAAAACAAGCTTCCTCAAAAAATTAACCTAACCAAAAAATGATTTTACCTCCATCCTACTGGATGGAAAACCTATTTTCTAGTTGGCTCCCTTCCTTATAAACAACGTGTTCGAGAAGTTTGACTTTAATGACATAGAAAACAAACTTTTGGGGGTTCAATGAAATACCATGTTCTCTACTTCTTTGCAAAATTGCTTCTAGATCTTTCAAATAATTTTCTCTTCTCTTAGAAAATATACAAGTCGTTCAAGTAAATTACAATGATCTTATTCCTCATGTTTTCAAATGATAGATCCATAGGCCTTTGAAAAGTAGCACCTTCATTAATTAGGTCGGAGGGCATGCGATTGTATGCAAATGTCCCCCAAGGTGTGATGAAAGTTGTGTTATGGTGATCCTTTTTTTTTATACTGATCTAATTATAGGCCAATAATCCATCCAACATAGACATCATTTCTACTCCAACAACTCTTTGTAACATATGGTCCATATCTAGCAAGGGATAATTGTCTTAAGAGAGTAATGATTTAGTTTCCTAAAATCCACACATATCCTTATCTCCTTGTTATTTTTCCATATAAGAAAAATGTTTGCTACCCAACTAGAGTGGTTGATAGGATAAATGGTTCCTGCTTTCAAAATTTCATCAATTTCCCTAAAAACCACATCAAAGATTTTGGGAGTGTAGTTTCTTTGTTTCTACCCGAAAGAGGAAGTTCTAGGTTTAAGTGGTGTGTGATGATGAAGTTTTTCATCTATGAAGTTTTTAAAATCATCATAACACCATGATAACACCTATTTATATTTAATCATAAGCTTTATTAGCTTATCTCTTTCTTTTGGTGTACAACATCTACCAATGCATACCAATTTGGGGTCATTTGGGTTTTCAAATATTCACCATCTCATACTCTCCATACGTGTTAATTGATTCTACCATTTTCTTCTTATTTAACTATTATATCCATAAAAAAGGTGTTCAAGAGAGACTAGACCCTTAGTAATTTTATTTCCTTTTAACTGTATCATGTCTTCTCCTAACTCCTTGTCTAGGCAAAATTCTTTACACCCATACTTGCTTCCTTTAAAGAAAGATTCCACGAATATTTCAATATTTAATAAAAATGTCATGATTTGCTTGTCATGCTAAAAAACCTACCAAGACTCCACATTATCAAGAAATCTAGGCCAATATACCATCTTGATTCTATAAGAGTCCTTTTCAAAATCTAGTTAAGGAAGAGAAGTAAAGACACTAAAACAACAAGAGAGTCAACCCTAGAGTTTTGATCTCATGGAACCATCTCAACAGAGGAGGTATCAAAATATTTTAACCTCATCTCACACCCTATTTCAATAATATTTTCATATTTAATTATTTACAGTAGACGCATTCCTTATTTAACAATTAATTTAATGTAATTGACTACCTTCAACATTATGATTCCTTTTTCTTTTGTCACTGCTATTCCCAATAGTAACGCTTCATATTCAATGATATTATTACCATTTTTGAAGTCTAACTTGTAAGAAGAGGGAAATATATCTCCTTTGAGTGAGAGTAGCACTACCCTGGCAATAGAACCAGAATTAGAGTAGCTACCGTCAAACTCCAAGGTTTATAACTAGGAAGAAATATCTGGATCGAGTGATTGTTCATTGGAGGCATCATTATAAGAAAAGAGTACGTAGTTACCAAAGTCCATTTCTCTGTAAATAATTTGAGACCCAGGATCATCAGATTTCAAAACCGTAAACTTTTTCGTTGGCCTTAGGTTCTAATCACACCTTGTTTTTTAAATGAATGAGTGCACGGGACCAATTCATCTAAATCTCCCGTCCCATATCTTTACAAAAACTCTAGCTAAGAAGTATGCCATAACTAGTAGGTATATCATGTTACAGATGTGTGTTTTGTTGTCATTGATGTCAAACAGTGTGGTGTAGATATGTTCTGGTCTATACATCTGTTTGGGATTTAGTGTTGAAGTATTCATAGTTATGCTTTCGTACAGGAGGTTGTTATGATTGACCTTTTTGAATCAGGTTGCATTGGTAATTGTTCTAGTTGATATCGACTTGTTGTTTATGGTGAGGACTATTGAAAGCTTTATATTTTGTATGGTTCGAGTGTTGCCTATTTTGGTTTGAACTCTTTCATTTGTGTAATAACGTGATTGGTATTTGTTTAGGTTTAGAAGTGACATATATTTGTTGGTCTGGTGATTCCTTGTGATATATTCTTTTGGTTCGATGTTTCTTGTTGGATGTTGGTTTAGGTCCGATTTATGTTTCATGTTTTATATTTTTTATCCAGTTGTGCATCTTGGGTCGAAAATGTGTGCATAGGTTACAATCTATCTTTTGGCCAACTTGGCGAAGATGTTTTATTTTGTTTCGGTTTGGTATATATACATGATGATTTGTTGAACAAAATATTGATGAGCGAGGCACGAGTAAGTTGGATGATGATGAATAGAAAGATATGTGTGTGGAATTCATAAGTAAGTATGTGTGACTTGATGTAAGGATGTCAATTTGAGTTATTGTGTTAGATGGTATTGCATTGCAGAAGTGACAGTGGATGTAAATGCAGTGATTTGGAAGATCTAGTGGTTCGGATATTTCAGTCAAGTTAGAGATTGTGCTTTAACAGTTACTGTAATTAGCATATCAATATGTGTTTATTCTTACAATTATTTTCTTAAAAATTGTAAATATATCTTGCCCTATTGTAGTTAGCTTCAAGTTTGCAAGTCCTCTTTTGTATCTTGCCCCAAGAGTAGTTAGCGTTGGTCTACAAGTCAAGAGTTGTGAGCTCTCTCTTTTGTAAAACATTTCTATATAATGAATTGATTGTGTGAGTTTGCACTCACTGTGGTTTTTCCTAGTTTGGGTTTTCCACATATAAATTCTAGTGTTCATGTGTGATTGATATGAATGTTCTATGATGTCTTAATTTATCTGGAATGATTTGGTTAATGCAAGATTGAAGTTCAAAATTTTAATTTATGTTGATTCAACCCCCTCCCTGCCTCTTAGCATCCATTGTGTGTTCAACAATTGGTATCAGAGAAAGGTTCCTCTTGAGTAAGCTTAACCGCTTGAGATAGATCCAAAGTTTTGAACACTATCTTTGAATGAGAGTTGAATGATATGGATGCTTTTGATCAAGGTGATTGGGGTGATGTTGAAGGAGTGTTTGATATGGAAGGAGAACCGAGAATTTTGTTGGCTGATCTGGATGAGTGCAGAGATAAGTATAAGAAGGAAATTGAGAAGATTAATTTATTAAGAGGTTTAGTGGACAAAGGAGAAAAAGAAATTGATGAATATGAAACAAAGCTTGATGAGATGACTTAATAATGTTCAAGATTAGAAGAAGAACAGACAAATCTAAAAAAAGAACTTAAAGATGCTTGAGATTAGATTAGTAATGGCTTAAGTCTGAAAGGTGGAAGAGAGATACGAGAACCTGTCTTGCAGTTTTGGAATTGTGGAGAATTGGGTGAATGCTCAAAGATCAATAAAGTAAAAGACAAAGGAATGAAGAATGCTAACGAGGATAAGAAGATTTTCATGCCTAATTAGAATTTCTAAAAGTTTGTGATGGACCGAAGACCTCCTCCTGCTTCTTCTAGGTATTTATCTTTCAAAGGAAATTGTTTTTTATACAATTAAGTAGGACACAAAGTGAGTGAATGCATAAATTAGATAAGGAATTACTCTTTCAATGGAAATTGTCATTGTTGCAATAAGTTTGGACACAAGGCTGGTGAATGTAGAAGTGAAATAAATATGAACAATATTGTGAGGTCTTTCAATAGATGCTGTTATGTTTGCAATGGATATAGGCACAAAGTTGTTGAATGTAGGATGAATAGGAATTTAAGAAGAAATGTGAATGGGAGTATGATGCAGGGTGGTTTGGTATGTTAGAGTTGTAATGTTGTTGGGCATATTGTAATTATTTTTAAAAGCAAGAAAGGAAAAAATGCTAGTTTGGAGAATGTGGTATACTCTAATGAAAAAGGAAATAAGTTGTGGGTAAAGAAATTAGAAGAGAAGACTGAAGGAAATGTGAAGTTGGTTCGGCATCCGACGTGGGTGCAGTTCCCTCTTATAGTAATTGAATCAGACAACAGGGTCTGAGGGGGAGATTAAATGAGAAACATCTTTCGACCCCTTGGTTTGATGTTGGATATCCTCTTAGCAAGCCATATGTGTGCAATATTTTTTCTAGAGGTTTTAAGCTTATCTTGTGGTCTAGATGTAATTTTTAGAGGTTTGGCAAACAGTATATCAACTTTTTGAAAACTTAGTTCTTGAGTATTTATTTTGGTGATTACAATCATTTGTGCACTTGCAATTTGGAAAGCGATGTAGAGAGAAGGAGCAAATTCATGCAAAAGTGTGTGAAAAGGGATTGCAGAGCAGTGATTTGGCAAAATGGAAAAAATTGTAAGTGTCAATGATTGACCCAGACTTGAGTATGAATTGAAACCTTTCATTCTGTCAGATATAGATTCGATTGGAGCTTTTTTCTAGAGTTGATGATCATTTTATTCATACAGAAGATATTTCTCAGTATATTCAAGTTGTTTTAGAAGATTATGATCATGGGAAGATTAAGGCTTTTAGGCAGAATAATTTGGCTAACAGTTCGCAGAGGTTGAAGGATGAATTTGGTAGTCTATGGCACAAGGGTTTAGATACATGGAATTATTTTCCAATGTTTGAAGATGAATAAATTATCATAATTGTTCTTAGTAGAATTCATGATGAATATATCTGGCTTGATAAACAATAATTCATTTTGAAGGAAGTGCCACAAGTTGTGATAGGGTTATGTGCGACCAGAGAAGTGTTGATGTTGAAATCTATAAAGAATATCGAAGTAAATTGATTGACCGGAGTGATTTCAGATGGAAGCGCTAAGAATTGATTCTCTCAAAGATGTGAATGACAAGTATGCAACAATGGGGATATCATATAAAGTTTATTACAAGAATAGAAAAGGTTCTTGTGTGTCTACCAGAGCATGTGTGGCTTACAGGATGGTTAGGGAAAATGTTGAATATGATCTGTGTGAGATTTTGAGGCGATAGTTGTTCAACAATCTCAATATGACAAAGAGTACTATGTACCCATTTCGATATGGCTCTCTGATTGTTTGTTTAGATTTCTAATTTTTGAATGCTTTGCCCAGTGTTGAGAATATTGCATGGAGAGGTGACATGACTATTGGATGTTAGATTAAGAATTACTTAGTTGGATTGGATGATAACTTGAAAATGTGTAGAAATTTATTTGAAAATCTCAAAGGTTGTTGATTTTGAGGAACTATATTCCTCCCAAGGTTTTAGATTGGTGTGAGAATGACATTGTGTTTTTGGTAGATAAAGCTAAATGCTTTTAGAAGTTGTGGTTTAGAGAGTTTCTTGGATAACTCCATTACCTTATGAAGTTTCAAAAGATGAGTGTACGAGGCCAATAGAAAAACTTCTGAAGATGCCAAAGGATCTAAATGTAGAGAGATTTGGATCAAGGGAAGAGATTCTTGGAAGGTCTAGAATGATGAAGCCACAAAAGAAAGTAAAGAAATATGGAAGACTATTTGGAGAGGCATCTGCCTCCTGTTCTAAGGTTTAGAAGAGAGGAAAAAGAGTTTTGGAGATGAAGGATATTAAACAGGTGACTATAGATAGTGATGATGAGAAAGAAGAGATGAAGGCAAAACAAAAGGTTGCTTGGAGTGAGGAAGATAAAATGTTGTAGAAAGAAGATGATGAGAAAATTAATGATGATGAAATTACATAAGAAAATGTGCTTGAAATGATTGGGAAGCCTAGCGGTGTGAAGTCTGTTGGTGATTCATATCACAATTATGTATCTTATGAGTAGGATGTTATTGAGAAAGCATTTGGTTCATAACAATTTGGTTTCTATTGATGTTACTGATTGTATTGTGGATGAGTTTGTTGAGTTACTTATAGAGAGAATGGCTGAAGAAGATGACAATAATGCTAAGGATTTATGGAATCGACTTTACATGAGATGATGACAAAGAAATGTAGGAAAGCACGCGGGTGCTAATTCTTAATTTATTGAATTTCAGGAAATCTATAGAAGTGGCTGAAAAGTTGCATCAGTTTTGTTTGAGGTGGCCTGTTGCCACACATAAGTTCAAAGATGAAATTGATCGAATTGAGTTTCGGTTGGTTAAAATGGCTAAATATTATAAACAAATATTTATGGCAAAGAAATGGATAAGGCCCAAGAATTGCATGACCAGTTAGCTCTAAGAAGGAGACAAAGAGATGAGTTTATGAGAATGTTTAGAGGGCTGAGAGTTGACATGGAATTAAAACTTTCTTCTTATTTGAGATTGTTGGTTGAAGTAGAGAATGTTGAGAAGGTTGCTAAAAACATAAATTATTTTGATGGTGTAATAAATAAATGTATTGACTGTGAGAGTTGTAGTAGAATTCTAGATGCTACTACTCATGCTTGGAAGGCCTCGGTGATCAGGTTGAAGAAACAATTCAAAGATATTTGGTCGAATGATGTTGAATGATTTTGGTGCTTTGTGTTTTGGCCCTTGTCCTTGATGGCAAAGGGGGAGAAAGTTACTAAAAAAGTATTTTTATCTGTTTTAGAGATGTTGTTGTGGGGAGTTGTTATTAGCTAGTGTGTGGAGTGTTAGTGTCAAATAGTGTGGTCCAAAAATGTTATGGTCCAGACATTTGCTATGGGATTCAATGTTGAAGTGTGTTTATCGAAGTATCTGCAGTTATGCTTTTGTGCCAGAGGTTGTTATGATTGACCTTTTTGAATCAGGTTGCGTTGGCAGTTGTTCCAATTGATATCGACTTGTTTTTTATGGTGAGGACAATTGGAAGCTTTATTTGTATGGTTTGGGTGTTGCTTATTTTGGTCCAAACTCTTTCATTTGTGTAATAACATGATTGTTATATGTGTTCGGGTTTAGAAGTGACATATATTTGTTGGTCTGATGATTCTGTGTGATGTATTCTTTTGGTTTGGTGTTGCTTGTTGGATGTTGGTTTAGGTCTGATTTATGTCCCATGTTTTATATTTTTAATCTGTCTGTACATCTTGGATCAAAAATATGTGTACATGTTACAATCTATCTTTTGGCCAACTCAATGAAGATGATTTTGTTTTGGTTTGGTATATATACATGATGATTTGTTGAAAAGAATATAGATGAGTGAGATGTGAGTAAGTTGGATGATGGTGAATATGTGTGTGGAATTCAAAAGTATGTGCGACTTGGTGTAAGGATGTCTATTTAAGTTGTTGAGGGGTGATGCCACAATACTGGGTTACACTTTTTGGCCAAATTTGACACTGAAATCAACATTTTGCAGTAGATCTTTACTTTCTAATACTTATAGCAACTAAACCATTATGAATTTGAAAATAAAGTAAACTATTGATTTGTGAGATTTTTTATATAGATTCTAAATATATATATTTTAAAAATAATTAGAAATTAATTGTCCATATTGTTATGTAACTTTTAATAACAATATTTACAGTTTTCAACATTTTTTAAAAGTGACATTTATTATGTAATGCATAACATTTTTATAGCAAGAAGGAAAATCTCATTTTTTAAATATAGGCTTTTCACACCAATATCTAGTGGATGAATATTTTTTCATAATTTTTTGTTACATATATATTTTTTAGTTAATTTTTGAAGTCAGAGTAATTGTAATTTGGACAAAGGTGTATTCCATAATACATAATTTTTTTTGTATGCATTGAATTAACTTCTTCGCTTTGTGTTGAAATGAGGATATCAATACCTAGGGAAAAGATATTTTTTACAATTTTTTTCCTCTATTTTTCAAAAATTTCACGTGTGAAACATAATCCTTAATGTTCAATGAAAAACTTACATTCATAAAAAATAAAACATAAATATATTAATGTAATTAAATATATTAAAAATTATACTATTTGGAAAGCTTATAATAAGTACTACATATTTAAAAAGAAACTTTTAAATAAGCTTATTTGACCCAGTTAAAAGCTAATGTAAAAGTGGTTTCTTATTAGCATTTTGATAGGTGCGAAGGAGATTCAATTGTTGGTATGATTTAAGAGTAGAGAGGTTCTATCCAAGGGATTTTGATCTAAGAGGCTTTGATCTAACTCTCTTCAATTAATTAGTTCAAATGGGACCTCTCAAGGCTCAAATCATTGTATTTTTCTAAAAAATGTATGATTTCAGTAAAAATCAGGATGTACCAAAAAGTGCAACCCAGTATTGTGGGACCATCTTGGCAGTCAGATGGTATTGCAATGTAGAAGTGATAGTGGATGTAGATGCAATGATCTGGTAGATCTAGTGGTCCAGATATTTTAGTGAAGTCAGAGATCATACTTTAATAGTGACTATAATCAACACATCGAGATGCTTTTATTCATACGGTTCTTTTCTCAAGACTTGTAAATCTATATCTTGCCCTATTGCAGTTAGTTTTAGGTTTGCAATCCCTCTTTTATATCTTGCCCCAAGAGTAGTTATCCTTGGTCTGCAAGTTTGGAGTAGTAAGATCTCTCTTTTGTAAAACATTTATATATAGATTGATTGTGTGAGTTTGCACTCACCATGGTTTTTTTTTAGTTTGGGTTTTCCACGTATAAATTGTGGTGTTCATGTGTGAATGATATGAATGTTCTATGATATCTTAATTTATCTGGAATGATTTCGTTAATGCAAGATTGAAGTTCATCATTTTAGTTTATGACGATTCACCCCCCCTAGCATCTGATGTGTGTTCGACATATCGACCACCAAAATGGTTAATTTGAGCCTTTAATTGGATGGACCACTAAGGATTCCTAAGCATCTTTAATTTGGCCAATTAGAGGAATTCATTTTGAATCCATAAATTAGCATCTTCCAAAGGTCTTAGTGAAGGATAAACCAAGGGGTCTTGCAACAGATGTTGGCATGACATTGTCAGATGCTTAGACAGACTTGATGATACAATTGCTTAGTTTATAATCATTGATGAAAATGACTTACATAAAAAGGATTCAAATTTAAATCTGGAATGACGAAGGTATGATCTTTAGTATTGGATGATAAGCTAGAGGTCAAGGCTTCAACATTAATTAGTTGGTTACTGTATAAATTAGCTTTAGCACTTTCTAGTCTAGCATACCTAATCAACATAATAAATTTGCTAAGATTATGTCTAAGATACTTAGTGGAGAAATTTAAATTTTGGAAGACTTACAAAATTAAAAAATATCAAATGAGTTGCTACTCTTGATTGTTGGTTGTGATTCCAGAGGCTTGAGAGTACTCTTGGGAGTCTTGGAAAAATAATTATTACTTTTAGATGCAAAAGTAGGCTTTTGGAAATCATGCATACCTTTTTTATTAACACCTTATCGATTTCTTGTGAGATCGACATGTGAAGGGTTGTCTAAGGTAGTAAAAATATCTCCTCTTTTTGAGTTAGATTCATACTCTAAGAACTCAATTACAAATTCATCATGTGGTTCTGATACACCTTCCTCATTTGCCACTTCCTTAATTGTCTCATTCGTATCTGTCATCTGCATGTATCTGCTCATTTTTGGGCAGGTGCTTCCATCATGATTAGTTGTTAGGGGAAATATTCACATATTACTCTTTTCGACGCTAGGTGGTGCTTCTATAGCCAATCTCTATTGAGCAGGCGGTAGTTGTAATTACCTATTACTATTTCTAGGCTACTGATTGAGATCCCTTTTGGAATTATCTTGACATGGTTGTTGAAATGATTGATTGGCCTTAGGTAACTGTCTCTTTCATGTGATGATATCATTTGTTAACCTCTGGATTACTAGATCAGAGGATGTTGCAGGTTGAGCATTGTTAAATGGAACTATTTCTTCCACTTTCTTGTGGTAATGAATTTGTCCTCCAATTCAATCATAGTGGCTTTTGCAATAGTCAAGTCTACCACCCTAGCCCTTCTCAAATGAAAACTTGTATCTGGTGGCGTAGAATTGATAAAAAAAATATTTGTAATTTTCGGACGTTGGTCTCTTGGCTAGGGGATTATTTACAATTTTTTTGAATTTAGGTACAAACTCCTTCATCACTTCATAAATTTATTTCTTAATCTGCATAAATTGTGTCAGAAAGGAATGTTCATCTATAGTACTCTTGAACCTGTCTTCAATTTTTTTTCTCATAGTATTCCATGAATCAATATCTCTAGCAAGCAAATGATAAAATCATTTCATGGTAGCATCAATTAAAGATTCAACAAACAAATTTATCACAACATCCTCATGTTGTACAATAATAACCTCGCATGTAGCATAAAAGGCCACCAAATGCTTGTCCATGGACACTTCCATTACCTCTGAACTTAGGTAAATTCTTTCTAGATCTTTTAGGTAAGTCATTTAATTGAGCTCCCAGATTGAGAGGACCAATCGTTGCTCCCCATGGTATTGATTGGGCCATAGATTAAACAAAATTTATTCTCTTTTGATACCAAGGCCTAACAAGTAGGAGATTGTGTTGTACTTCTTATAGGAGGACGTGGCCTACTTTTGGCTCTTCTAAAAGCAAGTAGCGTGTATGAAAAATTTACTCCTTGTAGCGCTTGGAAAGTTGGGTCAATAACCCCTCTACTAAGTTTACTCCTAGTGAATCTTCTCAACTCTAGGGTGTTTTCAAAACTTGAATGAGTACAACTATATCACCAAATTAACACCTTTATCATTGTTGATTATGAGGTTAATCCTAACCTTGCCTTAGGCATTAGTTTGGGTGTATAATAGGGTTTCCTAATATAACCACGTGAGGAAATCTTTCTAAAACCCTTTCAAATACTATTATAAGATTTTGGGCTTTCTCTTCCCCTCCTTCCAAAAAAAATTCATTCTTATATATTCAACAACATTCCTTCTATTCCTCCAAGCTAAAGTATTAAGCTATGATATTATGTCCTCTTGTTCGATGTGAACCCAATTAATATTTGATTGCACAACAAGAAAGATATTTTCATGTGGAAGAACTGTTTTTCCTCATAACAAGCAGCCTGACTAGTATGTTTTTTCATATCCCTAGCGGAATCATCGAAAATATATTGGTTAATAGAATTGTCTCTTTAAAATTTGACAAACAAAGACTCCTTGCCCAAAAGTGAGACTAAATCATTAATCAACTATTGGATAAATTGTGAATTAGTTTTCCTCTAAATTTTAGCGATGGTATAACTTCCTTCATGAGATTTATATAATTAATTGATCAGAATGTAATAAAGGAAACAAATGCTTGCACATCACTATGCAATAAGCATGAATAACAAAAACTGGAAGATAATATTCCAAACAAGGGATTTAATTTAGTAGTTTGAAGGCCACTCATCCTTCCAACAAATCACAATTAGCATGATACACCGATATGCAACGCTAATGTGAGCAAATATTTTAATCCAAAATAAATCTTACTAAATTTCTAAAAAGAGAGTGAATATTTCTTCAAATGATTATTTTTACGCACAAAGAAGTAATCACATCCATAAACTCATCTAAATTCACAAACTCAATATGAATATCAAAGCAAACTTCATGTTTAAAGTAGACAAACAATAAATTCTTTAATGGACAAACAACAATTGTATTTTTTATCTTCTTCTCGATCGTTTCTCACTCTTATACCAAAGTATAACGAGGACAAAAATCCAGACCTTTCCAAAGTCATCTAAACATATTTATAATGTCCACATATGTAATCGTCAAATGTTTCTTGAAACTGATTCTTTTAAAGAGTCATTTTAAAATAATGTCTTTTTAAAACATCTAGAGAAAATAACATTAATACAAATAGACAAAGAAATGGTATCATTATTGAGGTGGTGTCTTTGGCTTGTTCACGCTAGAAGCACTTTGTTGAGTCTATTGTTGTTGTGCTATCCTAACTTTGTAATATTATGACACCTTCAGAATAGTTGGGATCTCCTGCTTCTAAGGACATAAACATTTTGTGTTCTCAATCTCCACAACACTTTGTTGGAATGAATTACCTCATTCTTGGTAGTAAAGGTTTGGGGATGATTTGCACACTAAGTCAACATAGCGTCGAACCTAGCCAACTTGTTTAGGTTGTCTTTGTTCAAGACCTTGGGATTAGATAGAGTGACAATATTATTCTCGAACTCAACTTTCAATTCATCCACCATAGAATCTTCAAAATTATCTTTCTTCTTGATCTAGTAGCCATTATCAGTGATTTCCTACACAATTTGATCTAACATGTTGTTTTCTTCCTTGAGTAGCTTATTTTATTCTCTAATATTTTATTCCAAAAAAGTATGTTTCCACTTTAGACTCTCTATCCAAACTATGCATTGGTTTCTTGGGCAATGGTTATAATCTTGTCAACAATAGTGATATTTGTACCTGGAGTCACTATTTCATTAAGTTCTTATATTGTTTTCAAGCACATAACTCCTTCTCTTTTTGTATTTTCCACTTCGAAGATGCTAACAGTCCTCATTAGAATAATTTCACCACACACTTTCCTTAGATTATCAATAAAACACCCCCTTTAGTTTTGAACCTCTTAATCCATTCACAAGTAGTGTGACCAAGGTGGCTAACAATTTGTACTTTGGCTACTAATTCCTTGTTTGAAATCAAGTATGAAATTCGAGGAACTAGATCATGATTGTGAAGACAAGCCCAATAATGATCTCAAATAATTTGCAAGTATGTTCACCATCATTTTCAACTCTTCTTTATCATACTTATCTCTTTCAGTTCTTTCCATCGGTTTGGTAGTTGTTACCCTGAAATTGTGTAAGCCTACATCTCTACCAGAAGACCCCGTGTCTATATGAGTCATATTAAAATCAACAGTTGTAGCTTGACTTGGATCTTTTTGTGTGGTGGGTGACCAATTTCTAAAAATAAATTATTTGAGACCTCATCCTCTACTATATCGAAGTGGTCTTGAGTTTCTTACTCTTAGGGGAGGGAGAAGATTGTAACAATTGTTTTACTGCATCAGTAGGTGGCAATTTGGTAGATTCAATTTTTCTATTCCTACCATGACAAAGAGGAAAGTTTTTTGCGTAGCGATTTTAAAAAAATCTAGAGTAAACAATAAAGCCTTTGGGACTTTCATTGGGATTGGAGCATGTTGCTCCCTCTACTTGTTCTTGTTCCCCTGCTATTCCTTTTCCTTTCTCTTTGTCTCCTTCCTTATCCTTAGTTTTATCTTCCCCTTTTTCATCTTTCTCTTTTGCTCCTACATCTAGTAACAAACCTTCTCCACGAGTCCTTTTAGAAGGCTTTCTCTTTTCTAGTGGCTCATCATCACCTCTATTTCCACTCGGAGTGGTTATTAGTTTTCTTTGAATGGAGAGGACAAAAGAAGAGGCACTCGTAACACTTGGATTACTTTGCTCTCCACCTTTCTTTGGCGTCTTAGGAGTAACCTTTTATTTTTCTTCTTTCTTCTTGAACGACTAGATTTGTGTCCTCTTTAAGACTACATTGGTCCTTTTTTGCATGTCTCTATGCTTAGGTGAACTCTAATCAATAGGTACCAATGACTATGTTTAAATACTGGCTATGTAGATGGGATCTACTAAATTGGACTCGTCATCATCAACTCCTTTAACATCCCATCCTAATTGATATTCAATAATTTGTCTCAAACTCAACCTCATCCAATTGTATCTTTGAACCTTGTAATCATCTACATAGTCTTCCCAATAATCCTCCAAGTGTGGTTCATGATTGTATGTAGACCCTAAATTTGCATGTTAATTTTTATAAAGTTTTTGCTATCAATCTAAGGTTATCATAGGTCGAGGTAATCTATTTGAATAGATTCCTTTTGACATTCAAAATGTCTGACTAGGTTTTGCAAGCAATAGTAATCTAATCCAATTGGAAATTGAATGCCAATCTTTCTTCTTTCAAAACACCTTTTGTTGAATTCACAAACTTGTCTCAATTTGGATGGATTTGTCCTCTGCATATTTAGATAGATTTTGTGGAAAACCATCATTATCCCCTACTTTGATGTAGGTAAACCTCTAATATTATATGAAATAACTTCCATGTTGATTAATTAATTTGATAAATTTTGGTGAAATTATCTTCCTAAATCTCCTTGCAATTCCCTAACAAGCCTCACTGTGAATGCATCTTCCACTCTTTTAAAGTTAGAGTAACTTTTTTTGCAATTGAAGGTTTGGATAAAAACCATAAATCACAATATTATCATCAAACTGCTCCACATGATTTAATTTGAACTAATATCTTGTGCAAAATAGGGCATAAAACAAGTAAGATGACATATAAAAAAACTTGTTCAGGGAGAAGAGAGTGATCGTAGTATGCAACCTGTCGCTAATTAGACTTATCCATTCAAACTATTATTCACTAGCACACATAGCTTATACAAGGAAATAGATCCACTCATCCAAATTAAAAGTGTCAACATCCCCTCTCCATGTACGCACTAAAAAGATTATGTCCGCTATTTCTCTTTTTAAGTAAGACTTATGGATTGCCTTTGGCAATTGGGATTACCCTCTCCTTGGAACGACGAACCACTCCTTGGCTATGATGTTTCTACAATAGTCATTGTTCTCATCAAAATGTGTCAATGATAGGGTGAAATCCTAATGTCAATAGACTGCTCTATTTGGAAGTCGGAAGCAATTGTGAATTATAGCCTGATCTAGGGAAATTGTGACTTATAGCCCGGTCTAGGGTTATGAGAACCCTATTATCATATGTTTAATCTCTTAAGAATTTGGGTCATATTTGTTGATGCATTCTATGATCAAATACGTGCATTATACTACTATTGGAAATGTAGTTGCTTCTAACAACCCACTTTCTACCAACTTTTGTCTGATAGGATGTCTGTCAGGGTTCTTCACTCTGTCCCAAAATTATTCTAAATTACTATGCCCTAATTTGGAATCCCCAACCTTCGGTAAAGCACTTTTTGATCTATTCAAATGCTCATATCCTCGGTATTTGTATTTCATTTTAAATTATACCCTCAAAGTCATATGAGAAAACTAATAGAGTTCTCCCCTAATTTGGCTACTTTCATTGATAAAATTGAAACCTTGACACTTGAATGAACAACCTTTTCAATAGTTTATAGAAATACTTACTTTTGTGAGCAATAATAATGACAAACAATATCTTTCGATCATATTACATACCAATTTTGCATAATTCAACTTCAATACTTCGAGAGCTCTGCTAATGTCTTATGTAATGCTCTCAAAATGATAATTTTAAGGGTATTAATCTCATCATGGGATGGTATTTAATCCTCATCTACCTTAGCTTCTTGCAATTAATATGGAGTAGCTCAAGCACCACATTGGCATTCGGCCTCGAATTGGTTTGAAACCATAAATAAAACTCGACAAGCTCACAAAAGTGACCAAGTATCAAGGTTTTTAGCGATAGCATATGGGCCAATTTACACATCAAAGGTATGAATTGTTGACTTTAAGCCTGAAACAAAGAGTAACACTTGAATTTTTATTGTGAGGAAAATTTAAGGCAACACATGGAATGTATGTCCTTCCTTCATTCTTTGGCAGATTTGGTTGGAAAGGAATATAAGGTTATTTTAGGACAAAAGAAAGCTAATTCATCGATTATGGATGCACATAATTAGTGGATTGCAAGAAAATTTATTAGCAAAATGTGATTTGTCTACCCATGTGGATCCAAGAGATTTGGCTATAATTTAGAGGTTGGGTCCAAAGGATGTAGGAGGAGGCCCCCCTTTGCTAAGGGTGGTTGTCATGTCAGGAGCAAGGTTCGAAGAGATTGTTCATGGTTGCCCCCTCCTAATGATGTTTTGAAGGTAAATATTGATGGGTCATCCAAAGGCAATCTTGGGCATTCTTGGATTAGAAGAGTTGGTAGATATAGCTTTAGAGTAGTTTAGTTCTTCTTCACTTTATATAAAGGTCATCATACTAATAAATTTATGGAAGTTGTTGCTATCCTTTATGCTTCAAATAAATGTTGTACCCTTGGATGGAGAATTTTTTTTTGTGAATTTGATTCGTATATTATTGTCGATGCATTGAATAGATGATAGTTGAAGGAGTGAATTGGTAATTAGCCTTGGTAGTCAATCAAATTGTGAGGTTTTACAAATCTTTGGACTTTGTTACCTTTTTCCATATTCTTTAAGAATGGGACAAGGTTGTAGATTGCTTGGAAAACAGGCTTATGAGTCGATGGGAATGTGAAGTGTTGGGAATAGGGGCACTTGTAACTAGAGTCTCTTGAACTCGTGAGGATTTAGGTATGGAAGATGTGATGACTTAGTTAGGTGGTTTGGAATAGCTCTAATTGGTTGGATTATCCATTGTTTGGCTTGTTGCGTTGTCTATTGGCCCTGTTTGCTTTGTAATGTTCTTTATTGATTAATAAATCTTTACCCCCTATTTTAAAAATAAAATAAAATAACGGATGTGTGTCATGTATCAACATCTCCATCCACTTAAATACTTTATAATATCACATTCTGAATTAAATAACATGTTGACATGGTTCATCCTCAAAAACATGAGAAGAAGCCAAAGAGTATGACTAACACAAGTTATTACAAATATGATGTCATGAGAAATCATCTAACCACACATAGTTGATCTTTGTTGTACATTTTTGTTTGATAATGCTTGCATCCAATATTTGAGCCATAACTTGTTGTACCCATTTGATTCCATTCTTTGTCATAATACGCCCTTTGCTTCCATGAATAAATATTACTTTTGTGATACCATTCATCATTGCAATTGTTAATTTAATTCCATGTAGGTCCATGGTGATTAGCTTGTTGATTTGTTATACTATGATCCCTCTATGGTGGGTTTTTCCATGATTCTTACCTCTCACATTGATGTGGATGCCTATATGCTGCACCCTTTATTGTTATTGAAACTTTCTATGATTCATCACCATTTTCTACCATTTGTTTTGGTGACTCTTCAATATAATTTTTTGTTTTGTCATTATTCTCAACATCTTGATCCTCTTATTTTTCATCCAATTCATCGTTACAATCTTCGTGAGATTCTTGTACTATCACTTCCTTGAATTTAGCTTGAACTCTATTGTGTCTAATATCTTGTAATATAGTTTTTCCTCTTATACCAAACTTCGTGAACTTATTTTACACATATTTATTGTTCCCAAAGATAACCAAGAAAAATATTCATTCCATCCATATCCAAGGCATGAAAGTTTGGATGTAAAACATATTTATCCATAGATATCTTTAGATTTTCATAACTTTGAATATCTATACCTAATATTTGATTTTCCTTGATGTTATTTGCTTGTATATTTGTATTCTCTTCTAATTCCGTGCTGATGAAGTTATACTTGTTGCTAACATTTATAGAGACAATAACATTTTCATTTTAAATGCATCCATGAAAAAGAAAAACTCAATTTTCCTTTCTTGGAGCTAAAATGCATGTAACTGTGTCATCTCCCTCTTCTTCTCCTAAGTGCTCTCCCTCGCCATCATCTTTTTCTTCCTCCTCATTTTCTTCATTTTCTTCATCCTTTTATTATTCTCCTCTTCCTCTTCTTATTTATTTTTGTCATCCTCTTCTTCATTTGGAGCCTGTGTATCTAAAAAAGCATTTTCTAGTTTATCCAAAGAGGAAACATCGTCATCTAACGGTGCATACCATTTCTTAGCTTCACCTCTTAAACAATGTGAAACTAATATTTTCATAGTATACATTGACCATAATCTATTTTATATTTGTGCCACCATTCTAATGCATGTACACTTCCATTGAAATTAGGAAGAACCATTGAAACTCGAGGATTTAAGAAAAAATGCTATCAATAGATTACCATTCTATGAAATCCAATTGACCCAACTTTGATTCGACCAAAACATGATGCAGTCGACTTCAAATTAAAAAATGAAACTAATAAACCCCTGATTTTTTAATGAGCTTTCCAAAAATATAAAATTCTTAGAAAAAATCTTCCATTTGCGACCTAGAAAGAGAATTTACAAAAAATCATAAAATTGTAACTCACAAAATATTATTAATAGAAACCTAAGTTTTGGACTTTATTTTTATTTTTTTTAAAATTCACGACCATTTGTAAATTAAAGGCGAATATTAAAAAATTAGGGTTTCATCCACTTTTGCGCAAATCGTAGCTCTCATACCACTTGATAAGAACCACACATATAATAATAATAATAATAATAATATATTGTAGAAGATAGAACTCAAATAACATAAGAGATGTTTGTGGGTTTAATATGACCCAATATCCAACATATGCTAAAATATAGTAAACCCTTGAGGTAGGGTGACACTAGAAAATACTCCTTGAGGAAGAAACCACTCCACACTATATCTCCAAGAGATCTCAAATAAAATTTCATACATCACACATGTCTCTTACAATTATAATCACCTTCCTTTATATAATACAATGGAAGGAAAAATCCTAACGAAGGCCTCCTCAACTCCTGATATAATTAATTACATAAATTATTCACATGACCCAATATAACTAACATAAGGGATGTGTGCAGCATGTAAGCATCTCCATTCACCTAAATACCTTATAATACTACATTCCTAGTTACATAACTATGAGATTTCGCCAAGATCTAGAGGCAATGGAAATCACAAATAAGAGACTAAATATATGATATAAATAAACTGTATTCTATCAAGATGCAAAATATGATCAACTGGATCATTACAAGATGTTGAATGATTGTCTGTCTATCTATACAAACAATGTAGATGAGCCTGCTTATATAGGCAAGGCTATGTGGATATGTGGGCACACAAACATGGCATGTGGCTCAATAAGAAACAAGGGTAGGTAGGATAAACAATAAAATATTCCACATGAGTTGGAATGTAACGAGAAGATAAGATCAACACCATAAAAGGTGGAAATTCTCCTACACACACTATCCCAATGTGGCACAAACACCCAAGTGTCTCATACCCAAACTACTATTAAATGCATGTACCTGAATAAACTTAAGTAAAGTGTAATAATATCCAAGATGAATAATTATTTACACTCGCAAAAACATACTAAGCCTCCAAGTCTCTATGCATGCTAATCCATGTCCTCAAACTAGAAGACAACCTCTACACCTATCACCAACAAATTTTAATTTTGAAAAAAAATTGTAATCATGTACTTTTAGTGTCTTAAATTGCAACCCCTTTACAATCTCACTCTCTTTTTGGGGCCCTTTCTTTGGTGTGCTCTCTCATAGCTCATTTTTAGTTTATTTTCAGCCCTGTCATTGCAAAACATTGTCATATTCTTATTTGGTGACCGTATCATGTGTCTTGGATCTATGCACTTTGCATCTACCCTTAGTTTTTCCTTTTCTGGGTGTCATAGTCCCTCTCGAAAGGGCTCAAAATCAAACATGTTGGAGTATTGATTCTTGCCATTTGCTATCTAATTCCAATATTTTAATATGACCATAGGAAGTCGGCCTGAAATAGGAAATACCTTGCGATCCTTCTATAAAGGCATCCTTTCTAATTCATTTTGATGTCCCACATACTTAGCATTTCATTTGAGCAAGCATTGTTGAGTGATTTTCTTTAGATTTGAGCATTGTGGAGCAACAAGCTACAATAATCTACATGCAAGTGTGTTATCATGATTGCATCTTTTATGCCTTTTCATGTTATATTATTGCATCGACCCTAGAATGTATTATCCAAAGAGCATTGCATCACCACCTTTATCAATCACGAGGTATAATCTTGTCAATTCAACATTTTACTTCAATTTTAGCCTTTTCCCTACTAGGGGTGAGTTCTCTTTTCTAATCTGCATAGTTGTAATGAAGGTTAATTCCTACCCAGAGTTTGACTTAGGCAAACTCCTATACATTATAACACTTTTCCCCTCTTTTTCTATGTGTGGGTTACGGATTCGACAATTGAGAGTTACAAAATTACATAGTGCAAATTAACATGTAAATTTTTTGACTTTGAACATGCAAAAAACCCTAGTCTATGCTCATTCGTAGTTGTGGCCGACACTTTTTTGGTTGAATTTTGGAAGGAACAATTTGTAGGACATCTTGATCCATAATTCAAAGTTCAAGCTAACATAAACACCTTCAGGTCCAGGACACCTAGCACATTTGACTGATACTTTATGTAGACACCTAATTCTATGCACTTAATTAAATGAATACTTAATATTTATTTGATTATTTAACCATCATTCAACTATTAATTAAATTAATATTTAATTATTTTTTCCTAACCCTCTTCTCCTATTAATTAAATAAACAATTCAATTTATTTGATTTAATTCCTTAAACCATGTTCTAACTTTTAATTAAATAAATAAAGCATATTTATTTGATTAAATCCCCCTCTCACATTTAAATAAATCAATGTTTATTTAAAATCCTAGAATCCCATCTCTCACATTTAAATAAATAAATATTTATTTAAACTCTTCAATCCTTTACCCACTTGCACTTTCCCAAAAATGCAAGTTGCAAGTTAAACCCCCCTTTTAATCATGTCTAAACCCCTATTATTAGCCTAATCACCCTTTAATGGCTTGCACATTCCTAAACCAAAGGTTAACCCAAACCCCGTCAACTCAAACCTTTAATGACTTCCTTCAAAGTCTTTAAGCCTTTAATAGTTTCATTATAGTGTCTTCAAGCCTTTAAAGGCTTCCTTTAAAGTCTTTAAGCTTTTAATGGTTTCATTCTAGAGTCTTCTCAAGCCTTTGATGTTTTCCCTCAAAGTCTTCAAGCCTTTAATGGTTTCCTTCTAGAGTCCTCTTAAGCCTTTAATGGCTTCGTTCAAGTCTTCAAGCATTTAATGCTTTGTTCCCCTCTCCTATCGAGCCTTCCCTTGTTGACACTTGTCAACATGTGATTGGCTTTAAGGAGAGCACATGGGTCGAGGATCACCACTTCCTCAAGCAATCCTAACCCTTCCTCAATCAACTCAATCTCAACCCTTCATTTGCCCATTTTCCCTATAAATAGAGCTCATTCCTTCATTGTTGAGGGTTACACACACAAGAGTTATCCAAGCATTGTTATTTTGCTTATATTTTAAATATTTTGTATGATGTTTTATCTCTCCCACTACTGGAGTTGCTAATTTACATTAACACTTCTTTTGCATCCTCATCCATACTTGACATAATCAACCATCTGCCATCCTCCATTTGACATCCATTGTGCTAGTGCTCAAGCTGAGGGCATACTTCACACAGCAATAGGATCTTAGAGAGGACAAGGACAAGTTAGAGCCATGGCATACGGAGAATCATGGGGAAGTAATTTCATTTTATTTATTTCCTGATTAGCTTCTTGCACTAATCTTTTTTAATATTGCTTTTTATGGATTTGTCTTCATGTTTTTCTTATGGTTGAAAGCTTGTTACTAACATGATTTCCTATTGGTTTATGCTAACCTCCATTTTCACAGCGTTTCACTTTCAACTCCAAATTTTAATGATAGGTTCCCCTCTATGTTTCATTTCTAAATTTGTGCTTTTGAGTTGATTTGTTTTTGTATCTTTTTGTTTATGTTAAATCTTATCAATTTCCTAGCATTTCACTTAGTTCTTGCATCATTTTTTGTATTATATCCAATCATATCAACTCAAAAGGAGAAAAATCAACCACAATGCTCAACTCTCCTAAGGGAGTGAAGTTGAGCCTAATTGATTATTCTCTAATAAAATTTGAGGGGATTGGAAATAATTCCTGGTTTGCATGTTGAGGCTAGTGAACACTAATCCCCCGTATTCAGTACCAAGAAGCACCAATCTAAAAATTAGTCGTATCATCATAAATATAACATAAAATAGGTACTCCCTTAAGGTTTCACCTTTTGACTCCTCTAGATGCTCTCTAAATCACATCCAAGATCTCAAAAGCCTATAAGTGATCAATTAAGTATCAAAGTCATTCTACCTCACAAAATGAAAGTCTATAGTATACATTATGTAGTTCACTCCAAATTCTGTCTAATGCCTATTCAAGATAATAAAAAAATCTGATTTCAAATGTAAAAGTTATTCTCGCGTAAACATGTCAAAGAGAAACATATAACTTTTAGGTCCCAAAACTAATCAAAATGACAAAATCACAAGACCAAATCTATACAGCTACATAGTTCTCAGAAAGAGCTTTTTGTCAACTATAAAAAGAAAATTTTACATCATAGGCGAAAGTTATGCTCTCAAAAGAAAACAACTCCTCTAGGCTTGCAAAGGGGGTCTAGGTCGTCATATGGTCTACTGTAAAATGTTGATGCCAACATAACATCAATAGTTTTGGCATAGTGGCAAGCAGGTGACGATCGTACAAACTAGGCAATGTTGTTGGGCTAAGGGTGGATTTAATAAATATTTAAAATTTATTTTATTTTTCAAAAGACCCTACCAATATTTGAACTATAATTTAATTTGTGTTTTGCATGTTTGCATTGAACCTCTCCCCTTAGGCTATTTCTTGGCTCTATCAAATCAAGGCTGAAAGGGCCCCCCAATAAACATTCGTGCTTGCTAATTGTAGGTGATGCTTACTGCACTATGAGTTTGCAAACCCTTTTCCATCCCCTTTTTTTAATTTTTGTAGGTCAATATTTTTTTTTTTTTTATTTTTATAAAAAATTATATGACTGTAACACTTTGTGTGGTCGTATAGCCCAACTAGGAGTAGAAAAATTAATCTTTTTTTCAACCTGGCTAACATATGACAAAATTTATATTTCAATCTTCGTTTCTTGACCAACCTGGATCCAATGATGAGGTTTGTTTCATCTCAAGAGGTCGTTTATAAAACTTCCCTTACAAAACCCTTTGTGAAAGCCCATTCCAACAACCTCTTTTGACCCATTTTTCTCAAACCCTAGTGTAATGGAGGAAACGAGACACTGAAAAGGGAAAACTATATTCCTTTGAGAGCCAATATCATAGCATACGTTTAGATATCTCCAACTAGCTAAACTGGTGACTATATCTAATAATAGATAAGGCAAATGAAGTTTCTGAGTATGGAAATGGAAAGTGGAGATGATAGAGAGATTCCAATCCAAATATGAGGCCCTTGGCCAAGGATGACATCATGACGTGTAGATGTTTGCACAACGTACTATAGCCTCATACCAATCAAAATAGAAAATTCTAAAAATAATGAAAACCCAACTTTGTACTTCGACCAATATGCAGAAAACCCAACTTTGTACTTCGACCAATATGCAAAACCCAAAATTTAGAAACGTAACAATAAATAGTAGATAACATATATAAACTAGCAATTGCACCTTGGTGTGCAATGGGTACGCCGAATAAGCATAGAAGGACAATTGGAGTAATTTTTTAATTTTTTTGCATACATTTGTGTAGTAGATGAGGTCAATCGGTTGACCATTTAGCAAAAAATATTGTTTGTCCAACATAGATATGAATGGAGAAGTGATAGCTTCAAATCAATTATGCATCCACTTACAAGGATCTAAGATGATTGAACATTTTTTGAATTAGGGAGATAATCAGGGTCAATTACCAACAATGTCATGTTATGTTTGCAACTAGGAAAGAGGAGAAATGAGGGAGAGATAGAGGGGTAAAGAGGGATGTAGAGAGAATGAGAGAGAGATAAGACAAAGAGACATAGAGATGGAAGAGATAAGTATAACGAGAGGGAGAAAGAGGGAGAGAGGGAGAGAGGGAGGGAGAGATGGAAAGAGATGGATCATGATAGGAAGTGATATAAAGAGAGGAGTAAAGAGAGGAATGATATAGGGGTAGAGGGATATGGAGAAATAGATATAGAGAGGCAAAACCATGTAGGTATAGAGCTCTAGGACAAGGGAGAGAGGGAGACATGTCTAGAAATAGAGGGGTGGAGAGAGAGATAGTGCGAGAGGTGAGGTAGATTGATGTAGGGAGATAAAGAGGGAGAGATAGAGAGATAGGGAGACATAGGAAGAGGAAGAGATAGATATAGATATACATGACGAGATATAGTGATAGATAGACAAACATATGAGTAAATACAAGAAGATATATATATATAGAGAGAGAGAGGGAGAGGGTAATAAAGACAAAGAGTTAGATAGAGAGACATAAAAATAGAAAGTAGAGATATATAGCTAGAGATGGAGAGCTGGAGTATAGAGAGGGAGAGAGAAAGAAGCAAAGATGGAGAAATATGGGATGGGGGAGAGAAGGGGTAGGGAAGGAGGGAGGGGGTTAGAGATAGGTAGAGGAGGGGGGGGGGATATAAGAGAGGAGATAGAAGAGGCTTGGAGAGGGGGAGATAAATAAGTAGAGGAAGGAGAGATAATAGGGGTGAGAGAGTGAGATAGACAAGTAGATAGAGAGGAGAAGAAGAAGAAGAGGAGGGTGGACAGAGGGAGAGATAGATAAATACATAGAGAGGGAGTGGGAAAGAGAGAGGGAGAGATGTGGATAGAGAGATCGGGGCTTCGATGAATTAAGAAGAGAGGGGGTAATATATAGAGGGATATATAAAGAGATATAAAAGATCTTAATGGATAATTAATAAGGTTAAATCAAATATGCATCTATTTATAAGGATTTAAACAAGAGTAAAACAAAATCTCTGAATGAAAGAGACAATCAAGGTTCATTATATATATATATATATATATATATATAGCGTCGTAAATTGTACGCACTTGCTAGGGTTGTACAATTTCACACCTAGTTTAGCACCCGCCTTGGCGCATTTTGCATTTTGCATTGCATTTCCCCTTTAGCACTTAATTAGTCAAATTAATTAGGTCTAAGGTTCTATTTCATCATCTCCCACATCATAAAGTTGGGCCCTTTCATTAAAGTGTGCCCCTTTCATTTTATTCTTCCAATACATCATTTAATCAAAAACCCTAATTAGGTCCTATTTTGAACTTGGGGGCTTGATTTCGGGGGTCAAAACATCTCGAAATCAGTTGTAACTTCGGGATTCGCTCTAAAATCATCGTATTCGACGGCCCTGAAAATTTGGTGAAAAGTTGTCGGGACCATGGCGCCCGGAGTGCACATGGTCCCGGACATTTTTCTCGAAATTTTAGGAGCGCGATCCAATCATAAAATAAAGCTTAACCCCAAGAAATTGGCAGGAGATTCAATCTCTAGGTCGGCCAAAAGTCGAAATTAAGACCTAGGGTTTCATATATAAGAGCTCTCTTTCTTCATTTGAAAGGATCGGATTTTGGTTTTCGGGAACCTCATATGCAGCGAAAGAGCAGATCTTTGAAGACTTCAATAACATTCAACATCCATCCATCAAGCATTCATCAATTTCATTCATTTAGGGCTTGGGAGACATTGAAGAACAATAGGAGATTACCGACTGAAGATTGGCTTGTACTCCTCCCTTGAGGGTTGGGTATGATTTCATGTTGTTTTCGTGTCTTTGCATAAGCTTCAATATATCCTTTATTCATGCTTTAGATCACTTTGCATCTTGATTTAGAGCATTTACATTATCATTTACAAGCAATTAGGGTTTACTTTCTAGGTTGCTCTAGTTTGCTTTCTTGCATTTTAGGACCTTGCACACACACTAGGTCTGCACACACAATACATTTTACAATACAACTTGGCTATTCGTGGAGGTGGAAATCACCGAAGCGGGGGTTTGACTAAGGCAAAACCCTATATAGCCGCCCAAACACCTTTTCAGATATAAGTGCAGGTTTCGGAATTCGGACGACGCCGCAAGTTACAGATCCGGAAGAAGCAGACGGAGACCGAACTTCACACCAAATCTCAGAGCAAAAGACCAAGACAGGGGCGTGGGGCACCCTGGTCCTCCTGACAGACAACAAGTTTCAGCATTTTGACAGCTTTTTCAGGTTGCAAAACAGTAGTTTTCGGAGCAGTTTCAGGGGCAGAATCAGGACAGTGGCGCTCGCGCCCCCGTCCCGAACATTTTCAGTCAGATTTTAACTCCGGGTACGCATTTGCATTCTTGTCTTGTCCTTGTGTTTACAACTTTCCATTGTTTAAGTTCAATTCTGCAATCTTGTTATTAGTTCATACTTGCACTTTGGGGTTAGGGATTGAACTTGCATCATTTCATCTTTCAATTACAACAAAGGAATAGAAATCCTAATAGGTAGCCCGTGGCTCTCTCTTCCACAAGAAGAAGTAGCCAATTGTGTGATACCTCTAGGCTCTTTCGTATTCCACAAATGTGTGATTGAAAGTGAGATTAGGGCATGTTTGCTTAGTGTCACTTTTTCCCCACACAATAGAGAGAGAGAGAGAGAGAGAGAGAGAGAGAGAGAGAGAGAGAGAGAGAGAGAGAGAGAGAGAGAGAGAGAGAGAGAGAGAGAGAGAGAGAGAGAGAGAGAGAGAGAGTAAAATAAATAAAAAGTCTAAAAGAAATTAAAATAAAAACCTGTAAAATTGGAAATATAATTTAAAAAATAATATATAATATTTTTACATTTTAAAAATATTAAAAATCAAATCTAAATGAATGCAACTTGTCTTCCTAGGATAGAATTATATATTATTGATTAAAATAATTTAATTTTAAAAATTAAAATATTATTAAAAAATTATATATAACAACTTTACATTTTTAAAAACTATTAAAAGTCAAACAATAGTACTACAGGCATGCAAATAACTTAGTTAAGATAGTTTTTGGTTACATTGAATGACTTATTTCATATATAAAAAAAAAAATTAAAACTATATTTTGAAATAATATTATTTTATAATAATAATATATTTAATATTTTCACTGTATTAAAAATCAAATCAAAATAATTATATTATAAATTTTATATACACTAAAAATATAATTCCAGATAAACTTTAAATTACATGTAATACATAAAGTTAAATGATTATATATTTAAAAATATAATTTTGCTATCTTATATTTAAAATATATTTAATAAAAATATAATTATAATTTCTACATTGAATAGAAATTTATAAAGATTTACTTTTAACACGATTTAATAATGACATTATATGAATAAATTAAATTTAATATTATAGTAATATTATACATATATTCACCATTTAATAATAATGTAAATTCAATAATAATTTAATAAAATCTTAAAATAACATTCATAAAATATCATATAAAAATTTAAATAAAACACCCAATAAAAAAAACTAATCGAATGGCATAATATTTTGTACAAGTAAATCAAAATAAGATGTGCACAAAAAGGTACGAGAATATTACATAGATAATTGGTCACGTGAAGAACTCCCTTTGGTAAACTCCCCAATATGCGATACTAGGTAACAAAGAAAAGTTATCTACTTTTTCTTGCATGGGAATAAAAGATCTTGTAACCATAATCTTGAAAAAACATACTGAAATAAATAAAATAGAAATAAAAACATTTCAAAGCATAAAATAGAAATTTGAATTTCCAAAAGGGCTACACAACCCAGCTTTACTTTTATATCATTTGAAATGGCTTCTTAACCTTATCATTAGTCAAATTGGCTATCAGATAATTTGCAGTTTTTGCATGAGGTATAATAGAATTCAGAGTGACGTTTCAGTACACTAGTCGTACCATGCCAAATTTTCAATCCAACTCCCTGAAATATATTCCTCCATTGAAACACAAAAATACATATGAGTGTTGATGTAAAGTTGAACTTCTATATGTTGTTTGAAATACATTCTACACAAGTCGCACATACACACATGAAATGCTAACCCTAAAATCCGCACACACGTATATTATAAGCAACATTGAAAAATGTGATAAAATGATATGAATCGGCTAGGCTGCAACAAAAAATGTGTTTACATTTATGGACAAAAGGAAACACAAAAAAGATGGGACTTGAGAGCACAAGCACATATTAGTCCAATGATTTCAAAGTCTGGATTTGAAAGCCTTGTGCTACAAACACATAGCGGCTTTGTCGGTATTTAGACTCACCTTCCAAAGAGCTTCAGTAAACTACGAAATGAGATTCTATAAATTGCAAAATGAAGTGTTCTTGGCCAATTCATACTTTGTCTTGTGTAGTTATTTCATGACCAATCCCCTTATCTAAGAAGGCCATGAAGTGGTGGGTTTGTAGCGGGTCGTATCACTACGATCACTTCTTCCTATCTTTTCTATGTTAAAAGCCAATGCACCTAGTTGGGCAACTACCTTCCTCGCACAACATTCGTTACCAATGGGTAACATCTTGTCATCACTATTTCCTTGTGCAAGATGAAATGAACAAAAAATTTGGCAAGTAGCATCATCATGGATGATGTGGCAGGTCTACAAAATCTCCACCAAGATTTTTCTACCATCATTTGAGTAATCATATAGCTAAGTGCTTGACTCTTTGCGTAGAGGGCTTGCGACATTCAATTTGCATTGCTAGCTACCAACATTAGTCCTTTGTCAAATCATGACCTGCAATTAGCAGGAGAAAAAAACATCGGCATTTGACATGGCCATAGTACTTTCAACCCATAAAAAATTTGACAGCCACGATCTTTGTGATCGTCTTGCAACTCGTCAAGCATATTATGGACCGTTGATTTGCAAAGTCAATCAGTGCATCTCATATAAGAGACACCTTCGACGTAATTAAAAAAAAAAAGTAAGTAGACACATGCAAACCTCCATGCAGATGAGTGCTTCTAATAAACCTACAAATGCAAAAGTGAAAAATGTTTGATGCTACTTGGAGACTTGCCTCAGTCAAGTCCTTGTTTTGGTGTTTCCACCTCTGCAACAATCAAATAGATAGATAGATCAAAATGTAATTAGACAAGATAAATGATTTGATATCTAAGGAATGTGATAAATCCCAAGATGCTCAAAGACATAAGAGAGATATTACTAGAAGGGCTTGAAGAAGCCAAGAGAGTTGCATAAATGATTGCAACAAAAACTGTGCAAGCCAAAGAGAGAGCACAAGAGATTGCAAGAAAGAACCCAAAGATATTTCATGGAATGAAATAATAGATTTAAAATGAGATAATAGGAGGAAAAGAAGGGTTGTCAAGCCATTTTTAGAATATTTTGAGCCGTTCCATCGACCTGGGTAGGTGACAAGTGGCAAAACACTCACAAATAACATTTGAATGTTAAAATGTCACTGGATGCTAGTGAGTTGCATGGGTGTTTGCACAACATGCTAGTGTCCAAACAAATTATGCTAAAAAATGATGAGTGACAAGAGAAACATGTAGTTAACACAAAAATGACATAAAAAGGTAGTTGCTAAAAAGGTGTATTGAGCATCCTAAGAGGGAAAAGACTAATGCAAGGGTTGAAATGAGCCTACTCAAATAATAGGGAATGGACACTAAAGTAGATATAAAAGTGTAAGCAAAATTGCAAAGGGGTATGCAATTTTCGACTCTACACCCAGATTTGCAACAAATCAATTAAAACAACGAACCCAAAATCCTTAGATCTCCAAAATAATAACCTACAACTATGGTCTATACCTTGAAACGTCTTAAATCCTTCTTGTATAGTCATCATGGCTTGGAATTTTCACTATATCCAATTAAGCTAATGTTATAACTCAAAAACTTGGGAGCTCACACCTCCCATGACCATGAAAGCTCTAATACACTTGTTATGGAATAATGCACCAATACCCAGTTCACTTAATTCGTTCTCCACATAGCCCCATGAGAGAAAAGTATGCATACAAGCTTATAAAAGAACTACAATGCATAGATAAAATAGACAAGTCATAAGATAACAACGATATAACTTAAGAAAAAGCTCAAGATGGAAAAACCCAACCTCCAAAAGCATCCACACTCCATCTATTATTCAATAAACAAATAATACATGAACTTACCGAGTTACAATAAATACTTCTAAAACTTTAGTACTCTCCAGTGCATCCTCCATGTATCATGAATCCACACATCCCATACCATGCTTCACATATGCACTCCTAAGAAATACTCAATAATATGACAACCCACTCACCGACCAACTTTAATCATTAAACATGTATTTGCTTTTATAGACTCAATCTCACACAAATATAACCAAGAGGAAAAGTAAAACTATGTGACTTGAAACCACGAGTTCAAAAAACCACTGGCCTCTCATTTATATTGGGTATTTAAGTTTTCACTCTATTAAATATCTTTTCCCAACTACTAAATAATTATCCTATGTCTCCCACACACATGAATTAATTAACTCAATGTTACAATACAACTTTACAAGTGACCCAAAATAATCACCTGGTATGGTCTAACCACATCTCCCAGATGCACTACAGCTAAATATCATGTGCAATGGGGTACAAAACTAAATCCTAACCATGACCCATAGGAAGAGGGTGAATAACAATCTCATATGATGGTGGTGTATGCCTATCATCTTTAAATTCTCCACTATCTTGTATAATTAATTTAACATCCACTTTTTTTTGTACCTGAAAATCAATGGACCTAGGGTAGAAGATGGAGGGCTATTTAGAAAGGATGAGGACCATTTAGAAAAGGTTGAGGACCATTTTGACATGTATATAAACACACGTGGGGGGTAAGAGGGAAGGACAACAAAGGACATGAATGGACAGGTAGAACGTAGGCTATACATAACATGGGATGGATGAAGTGGAGGCATGACTAAGAAGGGTGGTGACGAGCTAGAAAAAGGTCACCGAGGTGTAAGGTATCATATAAGATGTGGGTCTCCCAAGGGGAGTGCAATAGGGACAAAGGCCATATAGAGGTTGAAAGGAAATAAACGTTCTAGTAGATATAGGGGTGACACTATGGGGATGAATAATGGTAGTGAAAGGAGCAACAATGGAAGATGGATAAATGGAAGAGAAGGTGGAGGAGGTAGATGCACTAATTGTAGTAGATGAAGCAACTTAAAATACTAATAGTTAGTATAATATCTAACCAACATGACTCGTTGATGAACATATTGTGAATACTAATAGTTAGTAAAATCTCTAACCAACATGGCTTGTTGATGAACATATTGTGAATCATATTTACTAGTTGTGTTGGATTTTAACATCAACTAAATTAGCAAGCTCATTTATAACATTTATGGTTAACCAGGTAAGCATCACGATCATAATCTTGATTATTTATCAATCATTCTCAATAATCCCACTCCCAATAGATTGCAACCATGCTACAAACACTCCTTCATGGAATACTATGATCACAAGGAGCTTGTGGTATAAATAAAAGCTAGGAAAATAAAGCTAAAAAACAAACCAATTTAAAACAAAAAATGAAACTAGTGGTATTACAGATCTAAAAAATGAAAACCCAATAATATAGAAAAGGGTGGTTAGGGTGGAAAAACGAGATTAAAAAATAATAAAGCTAACACCTTAAAAGAAAATGTATATTTATGAAATGGTAATGAAAGACATATGAACCTTGATGAGATTAAAGGAATAATAATACAATGAAAATTTAACATCCCTAAATTAGTGAAGGTATAAATCCTTGCCAAGGTGGTGTAGGATTAGAGGGTTTCCCAAAAAAATTGTAAAAGAAATAACCTTTTCCTAAGTCTCTCACACACACGTGTAAATTAACCTAGATAATTAATGAGAATTATGGGACTAGATACTTCAAAACTAAATGCTAATTTATGAATTTAAATAACAAATGGTTGAACTTAACTATAGGAAGAAAGATTGATGATTCTAATGTAGTTATGGAATCTAATTATCTTGGAATACAAATATGATCTTACTTACATGTGCTTTGCTTCCAATTTTGAATTAGATACATGTTTCTTTTGTGGTCAATTCTATATATTTGGGACAATTATGTGGGTGTGGATTTGTTTTTACGATCCACACATCTAATGTTGCAACTTATGTACTCTTGTCTTGGCTCATAAAATTTATCAATGTTCACTTTGTTAAATATATAATTAATACTTTAAAATCAATGTTATTAGATTTTCACAATCCATTTGAATATTGTTGATAGTTTCTGGACTTGATTATTTGAGGAATTTTTATCATCAATGTTTTGAATCACACTTTGTGATCCATCATCTTACATTTCCTTGAACTCTCTCGCATCCTAATGATGGATCACAGGGTGTGATCCAAACTTCGATGATAAAAATTTCTCACACAATCAAATCCATAAACTATAAGCAATATTTAAGAATATTTTTTAGAAGGCCTTTGAATTGCGAAGGGACATATTCTACTAGATCAACCCTAAAACAATATTAGCTTTATGATGATGCAAAAGATTAAAAAAAAAAGAAACTTCAAAATATGTAAATACTTCTAAACATTTTAATACTTTTTAGTGGACCAATCAAAATGTTCCAACAAATACTCTTTAAATACTCTATAATTATAAATAATTTAATATAAAAATAAATGATAAACAAATACTTAATTTCAATCCTCTTTCACTACTTTGGAAACATAATTCAAAATCATATATTAATGCTCTCATCCTCATCATTCAAATTACATCCTCTCTCCCACACTTACAATCACATTTTGTAAACAAACTAAATCATGAAGATTTAAGATTGTATACCATTCATTTATTTAATCTATAAGAGAATAATTTATATTGTAAATCTCTCCACATTCCCACGTGTAAACTCACCTATTATTACCACCACAATTGTCATTTTATTTTACATTACAGCAAACTTCTAGGTAAGGAAGTGGTTTCTCTCTCTCTAAAAGTCATTGTCAAACACACTCTCTTTCCAAGGGTTTTGTCAACTTATTTTCCCGCCAAAACGAGTCCCTACATTCATAAACATCCTTCATATTTAAACCGACGTTCTGTCGTCTGTGATTTTCATACCTAACAAAGAGTCATCTTAAATTTTGTAGACAGGGTTCAGGTTCGAATCTCGGCTGCTTTGTTTCTTTCCCATTCATTTTTCAGCCGGGCTACAGCCGTAGAACAACGAGCATTTTAGGTACAAATTGGCTCTCATTTGACGTGCTATTTCTTTTTTCACTATACAACAGCAAGATGTTTTTGGGTTTTTTTGGTTATCGAGAATTATCTTTGTCATGTCTTTATAGTATTAATGCTTTGGGAGCCATTTTACGTTTATTTAGTTTTTATTCTGGATTTTATTATGTTATTGGTAGGATAAGTTTTCTTTTAAGTTTTTCAAGTTAGAAGCTGTAGAGGGGTTTTGGGAATATCATGCATATGCTCTCCGGCATCGATGCTATTTAACAAGATAGACACTGAAGAAGGGTTTCAGGTCAATCTTCTATAACTCAAGTTAAATGATTCTTGTAGTGGCAAACCCTGAATAGGGGTTTGGAATAGTTTGGTTATATGTGTACACAGTGACACCCAGATAAATGAACAACCCAAGCCGTATTTTTCTCTTCTTTACATGCGGTGGGTTATAATGCCAGGGTATATTTTAACTACCCACTCGTTCTGGAACTGAAAACGTAGTCTAATTCGAATCCAAGTGCAGATGGAACCCTCTCAGGCTTATAGCTTTTGTTTATATGAAGATTTGAGCATAAACACTTGAGGATTTTGTATATGCTTACATTCAAGTTTTGTATCTTTCCTTTGAAGAGGTTTAGAGCTCCAATCTCATGAATGCAGAACAAGGAGTTATTATATTCAGTCATTTCTTTTACTTTTCGTCCATTCTCTAACTGTATTTGCAATAATTTAAAAGTTCTCACGCAATGCTTGCTTCAATTTGCAGCCAAAACTTAAAAAAATTGCCCTGTTTAGTGGCGTTTGTACATTTTCAACGTGCTTGTATGCTGTGTCCCCAATTTTTAGCACTCGCGATAGGTGTTTGGTAAGCCCATAATAATTTTCTTCTCTTTATCCCCCAGTACATGTACAGAATAATGGAGTATTGCCTTATTTGCACCTGTGCGTTTTGAGCCCTAATTTACTACATTGTAATGAATTTTCAGATTATTTGCATTTCCTTAGTTGTAGTTCAAAAACTTGAGTTGCATTTCTAGGCTAATATGGTGGCACTCCTTCTATCGACTTTGCATTTTTCTACCGAGTAGTGTGAAAACTTCTTTGCTTTGTAGACCACAATGTGGCTATTATTTCTGGTTAATGTTACTTGGTGACAATACAGCTCTTGTCCATTAGAGTGCTATACGCCTAAAGTTGGATGTAGCATCTTCAAGGGATTCAAATTTAGGTCATGGAAAACTTACAGTTCTACACTTATATTCCTTCCATTTGATAAGGTTGCATTGTTTCTATTTTTGAGAGGTAATACTTCTTTTCCAGTCTGCTCACTGAATCCAGAGTGTTGGGTAACATTTGCCATGCTATTATTTTGGGAAATTATTCTTACCACCAAACAAATGTAAAGCTTGCTTGTTATTCTGAACAGACTTAAGGATTTAAATGGCAACTCAGCTGTGAGCTATATCTAACATATTATTTGTAAAACACTTTGGCATTTTATGTTTCATTGTGGTTTGTTCATGGACAGCCAAATATGAAATATCAATGATAAATTTTTTGAATTTACTTACTGATAAAACTCGCTATGGTTTACACTTGGTGATGGTAGTTTTTTTTGCTTATTTCTAATTTTTTCAGCATTATAGATATTTGCTCTTGTTATTTTATGAAAACTATTATTGTATCATTAAATGGAAATAATCTTTATGTATGGTATATAGTATGTTCTTTTTGCTGCTCAAGCTTTCTGTACATCAAATGTCCTCAGGAAATACTATCAGATCTCTCTTAGAAATGCTAAGGATTTATGAGCTTAGGGCTCATATATGAATTTGCATTTTCAAGTTAAAGTGGAGAAATCCAATTTGCTTGGTTACATTCCAAGAAAGGTCTAGTAAATTTTTTTGATCAATTATCTATATTTAATAAAGGATAGTAGTACAATATGCACAAAAAAAAGAGGGTGGTAGAGAAGCACACCCATAAAGTCTAAAGGGATCAGGTCAATAACAAAGATGACTAAACATAAACAGTGCCATGCCCAATAATGTCCAAGGTTCTGAAGCACACCCATGAAGTCTAAAGGGATTAGGTCCATAACAAAGATGACTAAACATAAACAGTGCCATGCCCAATAATGTCCAAGCTTCTAAAGCAAAGCCATAAGAAGAAAGATTGTTATCATCGGGATTGCTCCAAACATCTCTGGGGGCAGAATCATCAACTGTCTCCCAGTCAGTCGCCCTAGTAAAATTTGGATTAATGAACAGTCAGGAGCTAACCATGAACGGATATGAACTTGTCAACTTAACAAAGAACCTTTGAAACACTTTCTACACCTTAAGACGATGCATTAATTGGTACCATATCTTCAATGTGATGTAAATGAAATAGAAACATGAAAATGGAGCATAAACTTCTGAGGAAAGATAAATACAAGAACTGATACAGAGAGATTAACATGAAGAAACTTTAACGGGTAAATATTCCACCAAGAGTGACCATTGTGCTCCTGATCCCAATATCTTGGTGAGAATGCAATCATTAAATTGGCACTATAGTTAATTGGAGCCATACAACATAGATGATACTTTTTCACAGCTGCAGATAATTCCTTCAATACAGAAATTCAGAACTGCTAAGAATCCAAATTTTTTTCGTGCCCATGGTTATTTTGCATAGTGTGGTAAAATTTTAGAAAATGCACATTATCCAATAATAAAGTTTCTCAATGTCACTAGCCAATTTTCTGTGTGAAAATATACTGAGTGGTTACTTTCACTAGGGCTTAGTGTTTTTTTACTTCTAAACAGAAGCAATATGGATATGTTTGCTTGTTATTTTATGAAAAGTATTCCTCTTATGTTTAAATGGAAATATTCTTTATCTATGTTATGACTTTTTGTTGTCACTTAAATCTTGTTTTCAAATAAAATGTCCTCAGCAAATATTAATTATATTATCAAACATCACGTAGAAATGCTAAAGGTTATGTGCCTAGGGCTTTAGCTGTGAATTGTTATCTTCAACTGAAAATGCCAAATTCCCATTTACTTGTGATAATGTGATTATTAGGAATGAATCCTAGATGGTTTTATGCCTACTTCCCTGTTTTTAGTTGTTTGATAAAAAGAGATGAACTACTTAACTTAGACAGCATTGTTCTGTAGCTCTTCTATACATTGTCATTTGGACACTCGTTAGGGATAATTGCAACTTTATATTGTTGATATGGAATTTCTATTCGAACTATACCAGATTCCAAGGGTAAGGTGGCCTCATAATTTTGCGGGTCTTCAACCAAGTAGCATTTATGGGTTTTTTGTTTCTGCTGCCAAGAACATGTTCATGTAACTTACCTGAAAGCATAGGTCTGCAATGGAGGCCTACGTCTGGTTATTGCAGTTAGCGTGGCATCAAGCTTCAACTAAAGCTATAGCTTATTGGTAATCTTGATCATTACTATGTAATTTCTTTAGCAGTAGGGTTTTCAAATATCTTAACATGCAATAAGGTCCTCTGGTTTGGCAAATGCTATCAAGCATGTCACTTGGGCTACAATCATTTTGCAATTGTTGACTGGTTTGGCATTGCTATCAAGCTTGCCACTTTAGCTACAATCTTGTTGGCATTGTTGATACTTACAATGGGATTTCCTTCTACAATGAATTTTTTTATAACTGTAGCTACATTCAAGGTTAGACTTGTAATGGGGGCATTTGCTTTGGTATTGCTGTAATTCCGAAATTCATGATCTCAGGCAGAGATTTGTAATTATCTTTATTTGTAAGGTGTTTGTATGCTAGTTGTAAGAAAAAGTATCAGTGACAGAGTCATTCAAGATTATTCATAGTGGAAAGGCTGAATGTGTATTCATTTTGCTGGTTTATCCTTTGTGTTTACAAACCACAATTTTTGACAGTTGTCATTTTGCATGTTTTGATTTCGAAATTTGTCATACAGGCTTTGGAAATGGTTAACGCCGTGGCTGCCAAGGTTGAAGGAGATGCAGATTCACCAATATCTGTATTGGAAGATGAGGTGAAGATTTTGCTTTTCTATTTTTTTTCCAATTTTAGTAGGATTGCCTTAGTTTCTGCATGGTATATATGTATATAGGGTGCTCTGTATATCTGTATATAGGGTGCTCTGGAGAAATTGAAAGAAAACTACTCAAATTGATCTTGACCTTTTGCAACTGTATTTGCTGTTTATTATCCCGTGGTTGTTTTTTGCTGTAAAGTTTAAAGTTTTTTTGTTTCTGCTGTTTGAACTGATCTATCAATCAAGATTATCTCATCCCAATTGAATTGTCATATTACTTTCTCTGAACAGGGAAGATCTGAAAGTGATCTGAGAATTGATTTGGAGGATAATGAATCCCCGTGTGATGGGGAAGTATTGCTGGTTCCAGAAGATCTAGCAATAGAAGAGAAACGTTTAGAGGAAGAACGAGCAAAACGAGAGGACAATGATAAACAAACAAAAAATGGAACTCAACACATTGGTGATTTGGTCTTTAGCAGATTGGAGGCACTTCTTAACCAGACTCAGCTTTATTCAGAGTTTTTGCTTGAGCAAATGGAAGATGCTAAATTTGTAAGTCTGGGATGTTGTATCTAATGTTTTAAATGAAAGTCAAGTCTATACAGTTTTTTTTGTAATAGCTATTTGTGCTTTCAAATCTCTAGTAGAAGAGGCAGAAACATTTTTTTCCTATTAACTGTCGATCAGTGTTATTTTCAGCTGTATTCTCTGTATTAGAAAAACCAGATGCCTTTTCTTGTTGTTCGAAGTTGTTATTAATTGTTCCTCTTCTAGAAGCAGATGCATTTTCTTCTTACAGTTGTTGAAGATTGTTTTCAGTTGTGTTTCTCTACTAGAATAAACAAATGTACTTTATTTTCTGAATATTTAAAGTTGGTTTCTTCTGTATTTTCCCCATTAGAATAAGCAATTCTGTTTAATTTTCTGAGTGTTCAAACTAATATTCATCTGTATAGTCTCTACCAGAATAGTAAGATACCCTTTATATGTCTAATTATTGTTCAAAGTTAGTTTTGATGGTGTTTTTAAACCGGAAAAAGCAGATGTGTAATAGTCTTCTGATTATATTGTGGCAAAGCAGGGTTCAAGTGAGAATGCTGATGCAAATGATCCCAAACCTGAGGTTAGAGGTGTTGGTAGGGGTCGCAAGAGAAGAGGGGCTGCTTCTAATGGGAATGGCGGTAGAGGCCGAAAGAAAGCGACAATGTCTAATGCAGTAAGCTCCTAAATGTTCTCTGTTTATTAAAATATATAATTTTTTAGTATATACATGATGCTTGATTAAATATCCATTACAATGCCAGATTGGCTGTATTACAGTTTTGAAAGGTATTCTTGTGGTGCCATTTCATCAACTTGTTTGTTTTCTTATTAGCAATATGAAATGATATGGAAATCCTTACAAAAACTGTTCGTCTGGCAATGTGTGTCCTAGCCCTCTCTTATCTGGTTGCATGATCTAAGTGTGTTCAAAACTATTATCTAACAAAGCTGTAAGTGACAACTGGGGTGCAGCTCAAAGAATCTTAATTCTGCTTTGGATTGTCACCTGAGGCATATGACTGAGGATGAGTGGATGCATTTTTAAGGAAATCGGTATTACTCGCAGTTTTAGTTACTCTGGGAGGAAAGGTTTAGGAAGCTCCAAAAGGTATCATTAATGCAGAGGCTGGAGGGGTTGGGGTATGTATGGCATCCTACTCAAAAAAAAGGGGACTTCAATGGTATAGAATTTAAAGATTAGTCAATAAGTATGTTTTATTCAATCAATATAATCAGGGTAACATGCATAGACATGTGTCCTATATGATGGATCGTTGATTTTCTCATTGCTAAATCAAATATACAATAAATAATTAGATGTAATGTGTTACATTATGAGAGTATGATGTTAGTTGAAGTCATGGAGCTGTGGCATGGCAAGAGCACAATTGCAACAATGGAAAAATCACAAGAGATCATTGGTAATTTATAGGTGCGCCTTCATTATTGCACAGATAGTGAAAGATACATGGGCAGCTTTTAAGAGAAGGAAGATGTATGATATATACATTATACAATATGAACAATGTGACCGTACAATATATTTTAAAATATGTAGTTTAATAAAATATAATTAACCCATGTGATTGTCACATCAGGGCCATTGACACACTACACTCAGGAGGGCTATGTTAAATGTGGGTTTGGGGTGTTTCTGACCTCTGTTAGGCTAAGGGACATATACAAGGTATTCATCACACAATAAGAACAGATGTGCATGGGATTGCTATTCATTCATTGTTGCAGATAAAATCCATAATGACCTGGGGTTGATCAGAAGTCCGCACCTAGTTCTAGCTGCATTTCTTAGTAGGCTAAGAAACCTACGGTGCTTGGAAAAAAGGGGGATGAGTACACTGTTAATACAAATGTTTTCTGGACTCCGGATTTATCTGCAAATTCCTAGTGTTCTGTTGTAGGGAATGCCAGCTGGTACACATTAATTTTGAGAAAGTGAACAAACAATTTGGTAGGATGTGACTTAGTTATGGATGTTAATACATTTTGAATCTTCTTTCAGTACTTCTAAGGTTATGTCATTGGTGATGACGTTTACAGATAGTAGGGTTTTCCTTTCAAGTTGTTTTCCAAACAAAATTCTATATTTCTACTATTTGAAAGCTTGCAAGCTTACAGGCAATTTTTGCTTGTTTGTAAATTGTTTCCATTTCATCATTTCACTCGGTTTATTTCCATTTTGGCCAACTATTTGTGTTGGAAGTTGGATGCCTTTACACCACTAATGGTCCTTCAACTCTTTCAAAACTTCAGATATTGTTTCTGATGACTAACAAATTCCTAAGTTATGAAACCTGAAGAATGAAAAGATGAAATGATCTTATTGGATGCTCATCTGGCAGCCCTCAATAAGATCATTAATGACTGTTTATTGAAGTTTTTGTGCTGTAATTTAATAGATTTGTTTTAGAAATTTTATTTACTGATGTATCTAATGTTTTCTATTTGAACATTATTGTGTAATGTTAACTGTCATGCCATAAATGGCCAGGCAAAGGAAAAGGCAAAAGATGCAGTTCAGGTCATGCTAGAAAATTGTAAAGAAGATGCCCAAGATAATGATTCTGATGATTTAAAAGAGGAGGAGAGGAACTGGAAAGAACAAATGAATCTTGTTCCTCTATTGACCGGAGGAAGGCTAAAGTCTTATCAGATTAAGGGAGTAAAGTGGTTAATTTCTCTGTGGCAAAATGGGCTCAGTGGAATACTTGCAGATCAAATGGGTCTAGGAAAGACAGTGCAGACTATTGGTGTACTTGCTCACTTGAAGGGAAAGGACATGCATGGTCCTTTTCTAGTGATTGCTCCCCTCACTACTCTCTCAAATTGGGTGAATGAAATTACTAGGTGGGATTTCGACTATTTGGAAGTTTTGACTTTTTTAGAGTTATCCTGTTCATTGTTTTGACTGGTTACTAAACTTAAGCAAAACTTATCTGCAGATTTGTACCAAGCATGAATGCTCTCCTATATCACGGATCAAAAATTGAGCGTGACGAGTTGAGGAGGAAGCACATGTCAGGAGAAGTTGGTCCAGATTTTCCAGTTATTGTCACATCATATGAGGTTGCAATGAACGATGTAAAGGCACTTGTTCGCTACAAGTGGAAATATCTAGTTGTTGATGAGGTTTGTTTTTTACAAATTTGAGCTCTTCCGTTTTGGGTTCAGTTTTGTGCATTTAGTATCTCATTCAGTTACCTTTATGCTACAGGGACACCGATTGAAGAACTTTGAATGCAAATTACTGAGAGAATTGAAACAGTTAGATGTTGATAATAAGGTTCTTTTGACTGGAACACCTCTACAGAATAATTTGGCTGAACTTTGGTCGTTGCTGAATTTCATTTTGCCTGATGTATTTACTTCACGCCAGGAATTTGAATCTTGGTAAATCTCTCTTATGCTTGATCTGTAGTTAACTGATTATATAGTTTGGGGCAATTGTTTTTATGTCCAATCAATGCATACATTTTTTAGACTCATCAGCTAAATTAAATGTTTTTCTGATATTTTCAACTTTTTTGCTGATTCCCTTGCTGTAAAGATGGAAAGATAAAGGGTTTAACCTTGTGATCGAGTTGAGTAGTAAAATCGAACTTGTCAATCCGCCTCAACTTGAGTGCTCTGGGATGTGATCCTCTTACTGTAAAATGTGCTTCATCAGATATATAGATATATGCATATGCCAACAGTGCCAAGGGTTAAATGATGCCATGTTTTCTCTACTCTCTCAAAGCACATAACTTACATTGATGTAGTAAATTTATTGTATCTAAAATTTTAGGCAAAATGTTGGTTTCTCCATTAAGGGGAAGGAACAGTGCAAATTGCGAAGTTCTTCAGTGTAAGTGTTTAATAAAATTGCTTTTGGCATTTGTCTGTTGCATGCATGCATAGTCTTGCTATCAGAAGTGGAGGAGTTTTTATAAGTTCTGTAGAAGATTTTTTGCAGCTATGTTTTCTCCATCAGGAGTAGATGCGTTTTCCTTGAGTGCGGTTGAAGATTATTTTTCAGCTACATTTTTTCTCTAAGTGGAGAAGTACACAAGTATTTATGGAAATGCTATTGAAAATATTTTTATCTACGTTGTTATCTATCAAAAACCACAAATGAGTTTTCTTTTATGTGATTGAAGGTTCTACCTGCACAACAGGAAGAAATATGACTCCAGGAGTTTGTGCTGTACGAAAATATGATTAATGGCACATCTGAAAACATCAAGTATGATGATAATTATGTTTTTTAAAGGCTCACAGATGAGAGATTTAAAGCTAAATAGAATTAGGTTGAAAATTGCAATGAGTCATTCAACTTATTCTCTATTTTGTTGAAACGTTAAAAACTTAAAATTGGGTATGCTTGATTCTTGTCACATTTGAAACTCTAATCTTGCTGTAGAGGCTAGTTGAGTTTGAGCCATACCCAATTTTCCCTCTTTAAGCTGTGATGTAATTGGAAGCAGATGTGTACCTATGCTGTACCTGTGGCTGCTCTGAAGAATTATCATATTACTATCAGCTTTTTCTTAAGTTTGCAACAGACTATTAGGGTTTGGTTTGCCTAATATATCTGAATTGTAGTAGAGGGATAGAAACGCCTGCATTTTAGGCCAAAAGAAGCCTCTATTCATTCTGAAAGAAGTTTTGCTTGAGGGCGATTTTGGGCACTTCTAATTTTTCATATTTTTGAATTTAATCTGCAGCAGTCTCGAAGTGTTAGGGGCATAGCAATTGTTATGCTGCATCTAGTTCTCTTTGTTAGGTAGGCATTAAAAACACATATATTACTTAGATGCTTATTAAAATGGAGTTATTTTGTCATGTTGTTTTGGTCACAGGGAAATAGGTTCCTTATTAGTATTTTGATACAATAATAGATTGTTGTCTCTTGCTTGAAAGGTGTTCCCAGTTGAGAAACATTTGTATGCCTCTCCATATCATGCTGATTGCTTGTTGAGCAGCTGTACTCTAATCTACATCCAAGTACTGGCCTGATTAGCTTAGTCTCTTCTGCAGTATAAATGTATAGTACCTAATGAGAATTAAAACCTACACTTGCTTCATTGCAGTTCTTTGGGTTGCTAATATTGCAGTGGTGAATTACAAAACATGAGCAAGAACTATAGATGACAATCACCATCTAGTTATTGGGGACATTCAAATACCTAGGGACTCACCATTCTCTGTGTCTGTTATTAGGAGGGGATCGCATGATTTTGTTATTCTTTATGGATCTAGTGATTAGGACTCTTTGTTATATTTTCATGATCAACATGTTATGGTCAATTGTGGGCTCTGATATAGGAAAGCATATGATATTCTCATTTAAGGCCTTTCTTACTTTATTATGCTGATTCTATACTATAATGCTTTAAGGTTTGATCTTGGAGGGAGACAGAGCAATGGGATGGGTGAGGAGGAAGAAGATGAGAAAAGAAGAGTTCAAGTATGCTTAAAAATTCAAGCGGTTAATTTTATGTTTGTTTTCTGTAGTTAGGCTTTAGATTGACAATAGTTGCCTTTTCAGGTAATATCAAAGCTTCACTTGATCCTTCGGCCATTTCTCCTCAGAAGACTGAAGGAAGAGGTAGAACAGAACCTTCCAAAGAAAAAGGAAATAATCTTATATGCAAATATGACTGAACATCAAAAACAGATCCAAGATCATTTAGTCAATAAGACACTTGAGGCTTACCTGCAGAGTAAGGCAGAGAGAGGTAGGGTAATGTGCTCCTCCATAAGTTGTGTTCCTATATTTTTAGACAGTCTTATTTGCTTGAATGGTGAAAGTTTAGTATAACTTACTTTGTCTGTTTCAGGCACAGGCATGAAAACTAAGCTAAACAATTTGATGATTCAACTGAGAAAGAACTGCAACCATCCTGATCTGTTGGAATCACAGTTTGATCAATCGAGTAAGGTTTTCAATAGTAATTGAGTTTGCTTGTTTTGAAACTGATTGCCAGTTGGACAAATTGATTTAGTTTTATGTCTAATATTGAGCTTTCTCTTCAGTTGAATATCCACCAGTGGATCAGTTGGTTGAGCAGTGTGGTAAATTTGGCTTGTTGGACAGACTTGTACTGCATTTGAAAGCTCGAGAACATAAGGTACTAATAACAATGTGGATTAGTTAAGCTTCATTATTAATATACCCTTAAGCTTCTGTTATCTGATTTCAAGTAACACAGCAACCCAGAGGGGACTTTGCTTGCTGTTCCCAAGTTCTGTGTGTTTTTGCCTTTTAGGGCATGTACTTTGTGGTTTCTAAGCCTTATTTTCTGATGGTGCCAAAATTTTGACATTTGATTACAGATTTTGATTTTTTCTCAATTCACTAAAGTTCTAGACTTGCTGGAATACTATCTGTATGAGAGAGGACATGAAGTGTGTCGAATTGATGGAGGAGTTAAATTGGAAGATCGGAAAAAGCAGGTATTGAGTAATTGTCTAAATGGACAGGTTGGTCTAGAAAAGAGTCTTCATTATAACAGTACCTATATATCAGATTTATGAGTAGTTATCAAGTCTAGCCAGATCAGATTGTTTATGCTGGCTGGTTTTGTTTGCTTCAGTCTCGATTACCGAGTTAAATTTTTTGAACCAAGTATAGTATATAGGCAAACTATGTATTGAAGTTTTTGAGAACAATGGCCTAGCTCATTGCATAGTTTTAGTGTTACTAATTTGTCTGTAATCTTTAAGCATGTGCAGTTTACTTATGTATTCTTCCGTGATGTTTTTTCAATACAGATTAATGATTTCAATGATCCAGAAAGCAAATTTCACATCTTTTTGCTAAGCACGCGAGCTGGTGGGCTTGGGATCAATCTCACTTCTGCAGATACTTGTATAATTTATGATAGTGACTGGGTAAGAAATTAGTAGACATTGACAAGTTCAGTGTAATATGCTAAATCTTTTCTTTATCATATTAATTTTTTTGAGGTATGCGATTTTGTATGCATATTTACAGAAGTAAGACCATTCAATCATGATGCAGGAATTTTTGTTCTGAATGTGCATTGAAGTTTGTTTGTATGTATTTAGTGTGATTATATCATTCTAATAAGTTTGATGATGCAGAATCCTCAAATGGATTTGCAAGCAATGGACCGTTGCCACAGGATTGGACAAACAAAGCCTGTACATGTCTACAGGCTTGTCACAGCTCACTCTGTGGAGGTAAGGATGATTTTGTCATTGTATCATGCTCAGAGTGCTTGTATTACCATCTAGCCTTGGTTAACATGGGGTCAATGAATACAGGGTCGCATGCTTAAAGTAGCATTTGGCAAGCTAAAGCTGGAACACTTGGTTATTGAGAAAGGGCAATTTTGTCAAGAACGAGTTACCAATACACTAGAGGTTTGAAGATTTAGCTCTGTTTATATTATCTTAGCTTGTGTTGCTTGCTTATTAGGTGGTCTAATTTGAATGAATCAGATTATAAAACTTGAGAAGTTTAAAGCATTTCAGGACATTAACTGACAAGTTACTGTTGATGATGTTCAGGAAGCAGATTTAATTGCTTTGCTTAAGCAAGAAAAGGATGAAGAAGAGGAACTTATACAGACTGAAATTGATGATGCTAATCTTTTACGTCTCTTGAACCGATCTGACATGCTAAAGGATTCTGCAGGAAATGATAAGGCAAGCTCTGACGCTCTCCCATTAAAGGGGCCTGGTTGGGAGATAGTAGTACGTAGTGGAAAAGGTGGGAGTGTGCTGTCATCTATTGAAGGCTATCGGCAATTTACTGGCACAAATGAGCAACATACTGACTAAATAATAAGTGGCTTGTTGCTCATTTGTTTTTGTATCCATCTACCATCAAGTTTACTTAGACAGATTTTTGTTCCCAGCCGTATTTATTATGTTTCTGTGGGAGAATTTTTGTTATCCATGAGAGCTGTGGATTAGTGTTTGAGCATAGCAAATGGATGATTTCGCATGAAAACTGAAAAGACAGTAGTCTGAATTTTAAGCCCCAAGCTGATGCTCAAGTTTTTAAACAGCTAGGACATGTAACATATTTCTTGGCATTACTTGACTGGAAAGATCACAGCTTATCAGCTGTGTAGTTTTCTGTTTGTTCTTTGACGGCAGAGGACATATCTTGACGTGAATGTAATGGGCTTCGAGCAATTTTGTATTATTGATATTTTTGTGGGGTCTTCTTAAATGCAAATATTCTTGCTACCTCCGCCTTATTTCAATGTTGGTTCAAGTTCTGTTTGGATTTGATTCTTAATTGGGCATGTATCAAGTGATTTTTATTTGTGTCAAGTTGGCGAACGATATGTAATAGTTGGGCACCGCATGTTGGGTTTGCTATATTCATTTGGAATCATACTAATTAATTTTAGTGGAACAATTAATAGGACACCGGCCAAGTCGAAGAGATGTTAAATAAAAGTAGGGACATAACCTGAATTTTTGGTTTTTATTTGTTATTATATGATTCAGTATGATTTTGATGTGACTTTTGTAAGTACTTTTTGATTAAATCTAATTACAAATGCAAGTGGGATTGTGAAGAAAATGTAGAATTGAAAAACAGCAGTCTCAGCCCTAATAATTAGGAATTGGAAAGCCTTGGAAGTGCGTGTGAAGCAAAATTCAATGTGATATGATACTTGATAAAGAACATTGGCAATTAGTCGCACTTCTAATATTTGTGAGGTATTTTGGCGTTAGGTTTAAATTTTGGACATAGCTGGCTAAATTAAACAGGACATCTCAAGTCTGGGTAGGAACTGCGCAGGTAATTGAGCAATAAATTTAAGAACTGCGTTGAATATGTGCTTTATATTGTGTATGTTATACACTGCCATACCTAGTGGTATTAGAGGGGGTATATATTGGGAAAAAGTTAGGTTGTTTAAGATAGATTTTTGTTCCAATGGTTTTATCCATTGAAATGTAATACAGCCGAACATGTTTTTAAATATACACAGATTAGGGTTAAGCACAAGCTAAAAAATATCTTATTTGACTATAAATTGTTTAAGCATAAGTGCCTTTTTGTTGGATTTCTTAAAGTAAACAATCCTGTTAGGTAAATATGCGAAGCGGCATTGTTTTCTTTTTTTCACATTTAAGATTCTGTTTATTTCTCGTCACTGTCGAAATCCCGAGGTAGAATCTAGACTATAACGTCTAATCCTTAGATTTACAGACTACGAATATCATGTAAAATATGAGCCTTGTATTATTCAGACATTTCTTGGTACTGCTAAAACCTGTATAAAAACTGAGGTTTCTCGAGTTTGCCTATGAATGCGATAAATCAGTTTTTGTCAAAGGATTTGATACTTTTATAACTCTACCTGTTTACGTCAGAATTTAGTTATGGGCTTTAGTCTGCAATTCAGTTTTTATCAAGGATTTGATACTAGATAATTGCCTGTTTACGTCAGAATTGAGTTATGGGCTTTGATCTGCAATTCAGTTTCTGTCAGATTTTATGAGTTTTGGTCTTACGGTTCTAACGTGTCAATTTTTAAAAAGATCTGTCTAACTAGGAGATCTAACGTATTATTTTTTTTCAAAAGATGGACCTTCCCGTGGGATTTGAAATGCTGGTAGCATAGACTTTCAAATATTATTTGAAAAAAATCTCTCCACTATTGAAAATGCTATCTTACAAAATTTTAGACTACAACATAACTATAGAGAACGTACAAAAATATATATTATATTGATTTCGTGAGATAGTGTTCATTGTATTACACGTTTTTCTAAAGTTGAAATGATTTCCCATGTTTACTCGTAACTATAATTAACTTTACATGAAAAACAATTTTAGCATATCAGTAATATTCGTTTGGTAATTATTACTGTTTTATTATGTCCATAAGTAACAAGACACGTGTTATTTTGTGTTATTTTGATTGTGTATATGAAAGCAAAATACATTTAATATATATTTAAAAAATAAAATTAATTCTAAAATTGTTTTTTTTATAATGGTAAGATGAGAATTTTACCTTGATTCAAGTTGGGTGAGGTCACAAATGAAGAACCTTGTCCTCTACATTAATACAATAGATTCAAGCCTACAAATACACAATATTGTGATTACAATGTCCAACAAAAGTTTGAGCCTTGGTGGTAACAACAATGCCACAATTTAACCATCACACTATAATTCAAGGTTGTCATCTCTTTTGGTTTTTTAAATAAAAGAATTTATGTTATCTATACTAGTATTTACTGTACTAGTATGCAATATTTCAACATTCCATCTAATCACATCAATCCAAACAAAGGATGAAACAATGCTTATACAAAACACAACAATCCATCTAAAATTTGATCCATGTTTATAATACAACAATTCATGTTCCTCACTTGGAACATATCAACTTGGTCGTATTAGTAGATATAGTGTTTTAAGAGTACTTGTGAATTGAGACATACTCAACTACTCACAAGTACAATATGCACATGAATCAAGACATCCTTAGTTATATAGAACTATACAACTCCAACTAAGTCAACTATTCATAATGTAAAAATGCCAATGAATTTTGAATTAAGACATCAACTATTCATAGTAATGACACTCTATAATTGGATTGAGGCATACTTAAATATTCATAAGGACAGACCTCTAGGCCTATAAATCAAGACCTACTCAACTATTCATCACAACAACACTCCTTTGGATTGAGGTATACTCAAATATCCATAAGGACATACCTTCGATCTATAGATTGAGAGATACAAAACACCAATTCTATAAACTAAGATATACTTAACTATCCTTAGATATACCATGCTTCTTGTAGATTGAGACATCTTGAAATATCCACAAGAATAAACTATGAAACTACCAAGCCTCCATTTTCTTTAAAAGGGACTCAAGTGAAGAACTGGTGCTTCTCATGCAAAGTACCATCTTTGAGCAAGAAGCTAGATTGAGAGGATAAGATTCCTTAAACCTCTCATGTCATCAACCCTCCTCGACTTCTTTAAGCTCTAGCCATTGGATGTAGCATTGGAATCTCCAAAAATATTGTTAGATGTAGTATTGATGGTCCGACAATCAAATCAAAATATTTGAGAATAAATCTCCAAGAGTACAAAAAAAGAAAACAATACATATATGCAAATGCTCATGTACACAAAATAAAGAGTTGATTTCAACGAATAATACCCATTTACACAATAAAACTTCTAATCTCTAATTCTACAACATTATTATAAAGTATTATAAACCTCATAACTCCAAAATACACCCTCATCTCTCCATTTTAATTAAAATCATGTTTCTATATATGACCTTGTAAATTCAACATTTATTTATGCTAGCATCACCTAAAGTCTAATTTTCTAATTGTGTAAAAGAACAATTACAATTTTTGACCAATATAATTTTCAAGTAAAGAATTTTCCCAATTGATATACCTATCACTTTTAACTCATTAAATAAAAAGCTTGTATTCAATTTTTTTTGAAGGATTGGATGAGTTCGACAACCAAGAATTGGTTGCTCATTTGAAGGATGACTTCTAATTTAGATGCATGCTTACTCATATTGTTGTAATCCATTATATAAAGACAAATTTTTGACATCTATGTAATTCGATTGTTTCCAAACCACATTACCACACACAAAAACTCCTCCCATGAAAAGGTTCATACAAATTCAACGACTTTTTGAGTGGGAGGGTTGTTGGGCACAAGGAATTTTATAAAATATCACATGTTTCACACCTTTTTCTTTGTACTCCAAGCTACCAATATTTAGGTATACAACACTCATGCTCCACTTTATGCATTCAAATGCTCATAGATACAAACTTGCATATATCAACAATTTAATTTGTGTGCAAAGTTAACACATCTAACAAAAAAATGTCAAACATTTGTCAACACTTGTGAACAAAATACATCCATCTCCTTCAATACAAACTGAGGCCTCCTTCTATGGTGCTCTAACTATAACCAATGCTTTCTTTTGGAAAAACATCACTTGCACTAGAGATCATGAGGTGACCTTTTTGATTGGTAGCTTGACATATTTCCTATGTGCGATGCTCTTGCTCTTCGCACACCCACACTCATAGCAAAAATCTAATTTAATTTTGTGCATGCTTCTGTAAACACTATGCATTAACATTGACTATTATTATTATGGGTGTAATTTAATCTAGAAGGTCTGTATAATGCTTTGATATCATATTGAAAATGGTAGAGCGTACAATTTTTTTTTTTTCATTGTGGTTGTAAAGAGCACAAAAATATATTCTATTGATTTTGTTAGATCACATTTATTATATTATGTCTTTATAAAGTTCAAATGGTTTCTTGTATAATAACTTTTATGTAATTATAAACAACCAAAATTGCATGGGTTAGTATACACGTTTGATGATAATTTGGTGATCTAGCTAATGACCCATGTGGCATGCTCATTTCTCCTCACAATTTTTTTTTGCCTTGATGGAATCCCTTTTAGTATATCTTAACATCCTTCTTTTAGCGTTCTTACCTTTTTTAAATCCTTTTGGCCTATTGATCCTTTTCATCATTCAAAATTTTCAATGCTTGCTTTAAGCTAAGTGGAAGACCTAGATATCTCAAGGCCACCAAAGCTATTCATGTTAAACTATAGGGTTTGTTGGGCAACCAATGTCATCTTTTGGCATGGTTGCAAGTCATTAAGATTTGTTAATTTATCTCTCTTTTTCTTCTCAAAATGTAACTTTTTCAATAGGAAATAATATGCTTTCTTTCTTTCTTTAAAGTTGAGCTTTCATTCCCTTGACTTATTTTTTCATTTGTTTGAGTCTCCTCTTTTCCTATATAAACCCCTCATCTATCATTCATAAGGGAGGAGTTATTTTGTTTACACAAGCTTTGAGCTCAAAAAGCTTTTATTCCCACAAGATATACGTATTATTAGGTTGTCTCTACAACTCTTTTGAAAAGCACTATATCCTTGTCTATCAAAATTGGATCAACTTTAGAAGATTGCATGCCTTGCTTCAAAACTCACTCCTAAAATACTCATATCTAGGTCATCCACTCATCCACATAGTGTTGCAAATGTGTTGTTGATGATTATGATTGGTTGTCATTGATGTCAACACATAGTTTGGTTGTTCTGAAATATGTGTTATCGAAATCTTTGATGCTCCAGAAGATGTGTTTAAGTTTGGATTGATTAAGTTAACGGTGATCCGTATTTCTATGTTTGCAAGATATGGTAGTGATCAATTCTATTAATACGTATCTTGGTTCCATTCTTATTTTTGCCGTATTGGGTAGCGCTATTTTAGGTCCAGATTAAGTCCGGAATTCGAGGATGAGTAAAGACATTTGTGTAGCGTGTAAGTCATGATTTGGGTCTGGAATATGTGATGGATGTAACATGTTGATCTAACCGTTGATGTGTGTTGTGGTATGGTCTACTTCTCATTCCTTCCCACCACTAGAATGTTTAGTGTTGACCTATTTTAGATCTTTGTCTTGGCCGACTTAGAAGATTATGTTTCCTGGAGACAGTATATATATGAGGATGATTTGAATGAATTAGTGTGGCAATTGTATGGAAGATATGCGAGATTGAAAAGGAAAGATTTGATTGTTGATGATATGCGAAGTGTGTTGAGGGATCGGAAATAGTTCAGGGATTGCAGATTGTGTTACACTGGTGGATTATCTTTCTTTTTTTCTTTCTTCCTTCGACATTGAGCCTTCCTGCGGTGAGCATTTTGGCAGTGAGCCACCCTTTGTAAAAATCACCTTAACTAGTGTCACCTCAATGATGTTATATATTGAGAACTAACATTCTCCGTGGTTTTTCCCTTCTTGGGTTTTCCACGTCATATCTAGTGTTCAATGTCTGATTTGTTGTGTGTATGTGTTTTCATGTTATATTTGCATTAGTTAATTCTATTGGTTATTCCGGATTGACATAAACTAACTATTCCTATCTTTGAAGGATCCGACTATAGTTTTTCAAAGGAGAAGATGAGAGGTTACTTGATCTCTTTAGACTACAAGACTTGAAAAGCTGTGGAAAATAAGTACGTTCAACCAACAAATGGTCTTACCACTCCAAATGAGATTCAAGCTTATGAAGAGAATGAAAAGGCAAGGTGTGCTATTTTTAGTACTTTATCAAAGACTGAATTGACAAAGTTTATTTTACTGAATATTGCTTATGAGGTTTGGGAGAAGTTGAGAGATATCTATGAAGGAAATGACAAAGTTAAACTATCAAAGAAGCTAACATCTAAGCACAGATATGAGAACTTGAAAATGGAAGGAGAATACATAACAAGCTATTTTTAGAAGGTTGACATCGCAGTAAATGAAATCAGAGAACTTGGTGGCACCTTGACAGATGAAGACATAATTGAAAAGATTCTGATGTCCCTATTAGAAAGCTATAGTGACAAGATCTTTGCTATTGAGGAAACTTATGATCCGAGGAAGTTTACTAGGGAGAAACTTTATGGTACTTTATTTGCATTTGAGATTTAAGGAAGTTTGGAAAAGACAAAGCTAAATCTAAGTCTACCTTTAAAGCCTCCTAGGAAGATCTAGAAGATGAAACTTCAAATGAGATGGAAGCAAACTTTGTAAGGAAACTGAAGAAATGCATCGACAAATACAAAGGTATGCTACCTCTTAAATGCTTTAGATGTGGAAAAATTGGTTATATAGCTACTAGGTGTACAAAAAAAGGATCAAGACAAAATTTTAGAGAAGGTAAAGGGAAGTTTAATAAAAGAGCCTACTATGTAAAAGATTATGCTGGTATTTCAGATGATGAATCAGATTATGAAGATAACGATTGTTTGTTTTTGGTAGAAAAGAATGTACCTAAGATTGATATTCCTAAGACTGTTGCTATTGCCTTACATGGTAGAAGAGATAGAAATGAATGGCTTATTAATAGCGGATGTTCAAATCATATGACTAGTGATAAAAGTAAATTTGTAAAACTTGAAAAGTATGATGGTGGTTTTGTTAGGTTTAGAGATGATCAGATGACACAAATTGTGGGAATTGGTTCTATTTATTTTGATGGAAAGCATAATACTGACATTGTTTACTATGTGATGGGTTTACACCATAATCTCTTGAGTGTTGGACATATATGCGAAAATGGTTACAATTTTGTCTTTCAGGATGATGGTTGTGAGATCTAGAATTGTTATTACAACAGAGAAAAGGACTAGTGGAAACAATATATGCTAGGAGCTACAAGGCATTGTTTGTTATCTCAGATAAATGATAGTTGGCTTTGGCATTAGAGAACGTGTCATATCAATTTTGACAACTTGGTAAAGATTAATTCATCAAGTGCAGTGAGAGATTTACAGAGGTTGATCAAATTGGATAACAATGTTTGCAAAGAATGTCAAGTTGGAAAGCAGACGAAAGGAACATACAGAGGAAAGGAGCATTCATCCATTGGATTATTGGATTTGGTTCACACAAACCTATGCGGTCCTACCAGAACAAGGAGTATACAAGGTGAAAAGTATTTCACGTTGTTGATTGATGATTATTCTAGAATGTTATGGGTTTCATTTTTTTAAGAGAGAAGTCAAAAGCGTTAGAAAAATTCAAGATATTCAAGGCTAAAGTTGAAAATGAAGTTGACAGAAAGATTAAGTGTTCGAGGTCTGACAGAGGAGGAGAATTTACTTCTGACGAGTTTAACAATTTTTGTGAGAAACATAGTATTAGGAGGCAATTGTTTGCACCTAAGACACCACAATAGAATGTTGTAGTGGAAAGGATGAACCAAACTATATAAGAGGAAGCCAGAACAATGATAAAGGAGCATAACTCCTAAAAATCTATTGGAGAAGTAATTCACACAACAATATACACTCTTAACATAATTCTATACCAAAAAAGACATGGAAAGACATTATATGAGCTATGGCATGGTAGAACTCCAATAGGGAAATATTTCAAGGTATTTGGAAGCAAGTGCTATATCCGGAGAGATGCAAATAATCTTGGAAAATTTGACAATAGAGCAGATGAAGGCACATTCCTAGGATATTCTATAAGGAACAAGGCATACCGATGTTACAACAAAAGGCTGAACAAGATTGTTGAAAGTACAAATGTGAAGGTTGATGAAGACATTTCTAAAGAGTCTGATAAATTGGTAGGATATGAATTTGATGAGTCGGCTAACATAAAAAGGGAAGAGAAAATTAGAGAAGGAGATGAAGAGAAGGAAGCTTGGGATGCTTCGATATCTACATGAAAAACCCCAAGATACGTTCAAAAGAATCATTCAGTGAATTAGATTATTGGAGATAAAAACATATGAATTATCACAAGAAGCAAAGCAACTCAAGAACAAGTTTTGTTATGTTTACTATCAGAAATTGAACCAAAAATAGTAGAAGAAGCATGCAATGATCAAAATTGGATAAAGGCGATGAGAGAAGAGCTAGACTAGATTGAGAAGAATCAGATATGGGAACTAGTTCATAGATCGACATATAAGAATATAATTGGAATAAAATGGGTATCCCAAAACAAATTGGATGAAGATGGAAGGGTTGTGAGAAATAAAGCAAGGTTGGTTTTCAAAGATTACAGACAAGTTGAAGGCATTGACTTTGAGGAGACATATGCCCTGGTTTCTCGGATGGAGGCAATCAGGACGTTTCTTGACTTTGTAGCTTTTAAGGATTTCAAGGTGTTGGTAAACAGATTTGTCACTGTGAATTCTCCTTTAAATTTGACCCTCTATGCCCGAAGAGAAGTGACAACCGTTCCAACAGTTGGAGAGATTGCAATCAATCTGCAATCTTCCTCTACATTTGAGAGGGGCAACTCCCTCATATGATGGGGGTATTTGGGATTTTTTTGTACTTTTAACCTGAAAGTACATAAAGGATAAAACATAGAACTAAGAAATATAGAGAACAAAAACCCCAACAATAGACATACGAATACCGATTGAGATTTCACAATAGATAACGATTACAAAGGGGAATTTAAACACAATATAAGTTTAACTCACAAATATCTCAACATACGAAGAGATGGGTAACTCTAGCACATCCAAACCAAGATACCAAAGCTTGATTGTGTTTCATTACATTAATTGCATGAACTATAAGCATTCCAATAGATGGCAGATGATTTGCACATAGACAAAATATATCACTAATTTGACATATGAAAGATTAGTAATAATAACTTAAGAAGCACATCTAGCACATACGAGCTAAATGCATCCTTTATTATCTTCATGAAATTATACAATCTCAGGAACTCTTCTGTACAAAGTGCAAACTCAAAATTCATCAAACTATTTCTCTAAGAATTTCTCCATAGTCTCCCCTCTGTCCCGAGTCTCCCCTCATTACAATGCAAAAACCTTCTATTTATAAGCTTGAGAGAATAACTAACTTGATAACCAACTCATAACCACTTTTAATAACCACCTAATCTAACCACTTTGTGTAACTACTTAGATTAACTTCCTAAATAGCCACTTAGGAAAACCACCTAGGTAACCGATTAAGAAAACAACCTTAAGTATCAACTTAGGATAACTACACAAGTGGCCACTTTTAATAACTACCTTTAAGAAACAAGTTAGGATTTACCTAACTTTTACAAAAGTGAAGTTCAAATTCAAAGTTGTTTTAGAGTGGACGACATAAGCACTTTTGAAACTTGTGACTTTGAAGAAAGACGATATAATTGATCATCATGTCGAGGTAGTTTTCAATCCTAACTAGCTTCATCTCTAATAACTTTAAAAGCATTTTGAGCACTGACCATTTTATATCTTTTGTTTTCTTAATACGCACTTGTAACTATACCACCACCTTGATCTTCGATGTAGAGGAGTAGTCATTCACCAACAATATTCCAAGACTATAATCTTTGCGAACATTTCTAATAACATAATCCCATAACTACAAACATCTTCCTTTTGTAGAAACTCTATATCACCCAAACCGTATCCAAGGGCAACGTAACCAATATGACCTTTGAGGATAGAATGTATTGAATTTCTAGAAACATCTAACCTAAACATACCAAAATCAATTGCAAGAGATATTATTTTGGCATCTACAAACACATTTCTTGGCTTCAAATCACAATGCAACACTGGAATAGATAAATCGTGATGTAAATATTCAATGCTACAAACTACATCTATGGAAATGTTTAATAAGCACTTGACATTCTCAACCCACTTTGCATGCATGTCTAATAATGAAATACATCTCCTTCGCGCACCAAGAAAGCATGTCCACACAACCGCCACACCTCTAACTCGACTTATCATATTCGCTTGAAAGTTTCTAAAGCCTTTTCAACAAATCCATTCTTTGTATATACTGTGATGAGATCACATTTCTTTGATACATCACGCTGAATATTTCACATGCATCGGCTATGCTTCCACATTTTTCATGCATGTCGACTAGCACATTTCCAAATATAATATCTGACATAAATATTCCTCCCATCAATATGGTTTGGTGGATGTTTACAACTTGCTCCAAAGCTCCCATATTTAGTGGAGACACAAAAGAATCACAGAGCCTGGCACTATTCATGCAATTCCATTCACTTGAAAATGAATACCTTTACACCCGCCAAGTGCATTTTCTTGAAAGTGAATAATGCCTTCACAACGAATCTATTTTTTGCATTTACTTAGTGCAACTGTGAAATTTTTTTGCAAAGGTGGTGGTATCTGGCATCGAACTATCACTTGCGTTTGTTTCCAAGTTTCTAAATCCCTTTTAACAAATCAAATTTGCCTATATCCTGCAATCACTGCATCCCATATTGGCAATGGTGTGGTGAATGCTGGAGGAATCTGTGTGGAATTAAGCGCTATACATGCCAATAGCATTTTCTTGCTAGCTTTAAGGCTCTTTTCAACAAATCTTTTTTGTGCATATCTATACTCGTTTTATTTCATTCCTGGAGACGACATCTTCTTGAGGCGTTGGATCATGCAATTCGGGTGCACTACTAATGATTCTATATTTTGCATGCATCTCTTCCATAACCGCAAAGATTTGGTGGGATTCGGTTTTGCAACTAACAAACGATGTTAGCATAGAGTTTCTTCATATTTCTTGCCTTTCCCATTCAAGAACTTCAAATGCATTTGTAATAAGTCAGTTATAATAACTAACTTACATATCAACTGCTTATTTTCTATCACAAACATGTTGATTTCTAATAACTCCTCCTCATTCGGTGGATGAATGATCACCCGCAAGTCCATCAAAATCTTATTCAATTTTCACAACTTGCCACTATACAAGATGCTTTGATGGATATCCATAACCTTTGCCGAATCACACATTTCAACACTAGCAGAGAAGATGACAAATAATGGCGCAATCGACTTTATGCAAGACATATCTCAAGTTAGTTATGATAACTAACTTTTCCTATCGGCTTCTTGAAGAACTCTCAAAACAAGTGTGAGTGTGCATCGATGTTTTGTTATACTCTGCAAAGTTGGCGAACTTGCCAATATTACTTCATCTACCGCTCGCATCTTCACTTCATCGGTAACTTCGGGAAGATGAACAAACAAAAGTGTTTATCTTGTCTTTTTCATACCATTGTGTATTGTGCCTTCGGTAATTTTAACAAGTTTGCCAACTTGTGAAAACACACAAACTTGTCGATGATATCAATAAAATATCTATTTACTCATCTTGAGAATGCATTGGAGTCATTCAAAATTGAAACGATTCATCGACAAGTGAAGAGCTAAGTGAGTGAATCGGTCTTAAATACTTCAAAAACTTTGTGAAATGAGCAATAAATATCATTTTGATATGCCACTTGATAAAAACTTCATCTTCGTGATTTATTAAAAATGCAACAACTCATCGAGAATGCCTCAATATTGAATACCTTGGCATCTTTGAAAACTTAGCCACATTATGAAAAATCTCACTAGGAAGGAACATTGACACAAAATTTTAAATTTTGACAAGTTTGAAATTAGGGCTAACACAAGGTTTATCAGATGGATGTGAAATCAAAATTTTTGAATGGAGAACTACAAGAAGTTTACATTGAATAACCAAAAGGATTTAAGTTGAAATATGATTCAAACATTGTTTGCAAAATGATGAAGGCCATTTGTGGATTGAAAGAAGCTCATAGAGTTTGGCATGGAAGGCTAGACAAGTATTTGATTGATCAAGGTTTTCAGAAGGGATCAAATGACAATAATTTATATTTCAAAATTGATTCAGGTGTAATGTCCTAAAATTGCACCCCTTGCAATTTTCAACTGCATTTGGGTCTTCGCCTTAGTGATTGCGCCCCTCGGCCTAATCAGAGACCTGAATATGCTCATGCACGTAAAAAACACATTGAAAATAAACCTTGCACTTTGCCTGCACCTTGATCCTGCCCCAAAATAGGGAAGGACCAGGGCATGGTGCTCTAGGATCCCCTATTTGGGAGCTCTCTTGATCCTCTCCCCTTGGACCTAACTCAAATTTGAAGCAGGAATTCCCTCCTATGTCGGCCCAAGTCAGAAAACCAGTCAATTAAACCCACTAGCAATTATATAAGAGAGATTTCCCCTCTCATTTGACATCTAATGACATTCAATCAAGCATTCGAGCATTCAAGAGATCAAGCATTCAAGCATTCAAGAGCAATCGAGCATTTTCAGTCTTCCTTCAAGCTTTGGAGCAACAATAGAGACAAGATTTCAAGCATTGAAGAGGAGATCAACATTCTACTTCATGAAACCCTAATTCCATGTGGAGGCAATAAAAACTTCACAAGGAGGTATAAGCATTTTAATTTTAGTCAATTCAACATCCCCTCAAAGAGGAGGATTTCTACTTTCAGTCCTTTCATTTACATTATTTCAACCACTTGGTTATTCCAAAACCGAGGTTTGATATGAAGACAAACCCCTATTCCCAACACATTTCTCTTTCTTTCTGTGTGCAGGAAACATGTGCGAAGCTGTACTTTTGGAATTAAGCTTTATTCGTAGAGATGGAAAAACCCTTTTCGACGCGTGGAAAGTTCGGAGGACCGGTAGGAGGGCACCTCTGTCCGGACACACGATCCCTGCAACTTTAGCTGAATTTCATAGAGCACCTCCAAATCATCTCAAACTTCTCAGATCTAGGTGCACGATTGAATCCCGAATCTGTAGCTCACTGTTTTCGCATACTTTGTCTTCATTTTCAGCATTTTGTCTTATATTCAATCAATCAACTTACAAAAGAGGGTCAATTGCATTCTAATCATAGCCAATCTACTTACTATTCAATCCTTGCATCATTTAGGATTGGATCTAGTAGATTCATTCCCCTCTTTTGAATGTAAAGTCCCCAAGTGAAAAGTGAACATTAGTTAAGCTCCCACCTTTCTCTCAAGTGGCAAATTTGGAGCCGGTTCCCCATTTTCCACTTTACATTTTGGTGAACTCGACGTGTCTTATGCTTGCTTCTGATTTTCATTTTTGGATCTGAATGTATGCAATTTAAAATTCAAATTTTAATTTACAAGTTTAATTTCCTTGCAATTTTTAAAAATTTAGAGGTTGAATGCATAAAAACCCCAATTTTTGGATTAAAAATTGAGCTTGTTATTTGTCTAAATTGGATCGATTGTTTCAGATTTGAGAACTCTTCAATTTTACAATTCAAGTTTTCATTTACACTTTGAATTTTCAAAGATTTTAAAAATTAAGTGGTTAAATCACAAAACCCTAATTTTTAATTTTAAAATTGACATTGTGGATTGTGTAGATCTTGAATTAATTTTCAGATTTGGGTCTTTGCTTCAATTTCCAAATTCATGTCCCCTCCTTCCAACATTCAATTTTTCAAATTTAAATTTTTAAAATTAAGCGATTTATGCAACAAACCCTAATTTTAAAAATTAAATTAATCTTCTACAAATTCAAATTTCCCTTTAACAATTTAATTGGCTCAATAAATCTAAAACTTCACATTGGATTTTCAAACATCATAAAAGGTGGCCCTTAAGTGTGCCCTTTTTGTTGTCCTTTCAATTGGTCCTTTTATCAAACATTCTAAGTGTGTCCTATTTCAACCTTCAAGGCTTAATTTCGCATATCTAGACATATCCAATTTCTATATCCTTCTAGAATTTGCATTAAAATCATAATATCTTGCTTCCCCCAAAATTTGGAAAAAAGTTAGTCGGATCGTGTGTTTGGACCAAGTTGCTAGCTACTTGGTCCTGACTTTTTCTGCTGAAATTTTGGGATCTTGTTTTGACTGTATTTTACTGCACAATTCCAGAGATTTGTGAAATTAATTTTAGGTCACCCTAAGGTCGAAAACAAATCCGAATTTCAACATTTCCATTGTCAATTTGAATTTTAAAATTAAGTGGTTCACTACACATACCCTAAATTTTAAAACTAAATTTATTTCTTCAATATTTCAACATTCCAAAATCTCAAAATTTTAATTAAGAGGTTAAATTTGGAGAACCCTAATTTTCATTTTCATTTTCCCTTCTTTTAAAATTAAGAGGTCATTGTCAAACCCTAATTTTAAATTTCAAATTTCCAATTTCTTCTCTCTAGTGCATGAGTTTTACTACTATTAGTCCTACCTATAGTATCCCTGTTAGAAGCAGTTGTAGAATTAAGGCTGCCCAAGGTTTAATTACTGAGGAAATAGAGCCTAATATGGCTAGCTTTTTCAATGAGGATATTGCTACTTCTTCACATCCTTCAGATATTCCTGTTTACCCTCTTGATAATTCTCACAATGAGGGGAAATCACTAACTAGGGTATCTGTTGACCAATTGGCGAAGATGGACAATCAATTTGACAATCTTCAACAATGGATGAGTCAAGAATACCCAGAAAGTGAAGCTCTCCCATTGATTGAAGGATTAAAAAGAATGATTTGAAGTGATAAACATGGTGTTGATATCTTGCGTGGTATTTCTCATATTGTTGATTCTAATATCATGCATGAAGAGTTGTGCCGAAAAACTAGGTTATACACAACCTCCTAGCCAAGTTAATCATTCTATTCCTTTGACAACTTTCAAGAATAGTGCGCCTACCTTCACATTAAACATCATGGCTACTTCTACACAAAATTTCATACCTATAAATGTTAGTCATGGGGGCAATACCTTTTCTTTCATTCCTCCTACCATGAGTGTTCCCCTTGTTACCCAATCACATTCACCACCTATAAATGATAGTCAAGGGAGCAACTCTTTCACTCACAATTCCTTTATTCCTCCTATGAGTCTTCCATGTGTTACCCAATCTTCTACATTACCCACTTATCATAGTGTTCCACCTCCTTATTCTCAACCTCTTCCTTCATTTAACAATGTTACTCCTCCCTCACAATCAAACATGTCTAATTTCAATCCTTCTACCGAAGCTACAATCAATAGCCTTACCCAAACAATATCTTCCTTACTGTTGGATATTGCTAGTTATTGCTGCTGCTAGGATATGTTGTTGTCATTGATGTCAACATATTCCTATGTATTTCTTTGGTGATTGTAGATTGGGAAGATCTTATGATCTGGTTTGTAGTGTTGGTTTTGCAAATCACTGTTTTGTAGAGTTCAGTATATCCTCCGGTATTTCGGTGTGATCAGATCTTGTGCTGAGATTTTGAAATATTGCTTGGGATGGTCTTGTGTATATTCATTTCATATGGATCATGATTTGGTGCTCCGAAAGTTATCTTTCTTCGCGACAGTTGCTGATTGGTTGTGTTCTTAAGCTTTCAGACGTTGATCGATGAAGATTTGATAAATGGTGTTGGTGCAACTGTTCTTGATGATTATAATGTGCTTGCTGGTGTTTCCTAGTTGTATCCTATTTGTTTTGGTGATCCACATTGATCATTGTGCAATTTATTGGTTGTTTCTATGAACCGATGATGATTTTCGTGTTATGCGATTTTCTTGGTGGTGTAGCATATTGCGGTTGACCTTGGCATGATTTCCAGTGGAGTTGAGCATTTGGGAATTTGATTGAGGTCCATATTATGTTATGTAAATCATTATATTGGTCCGGTGGTCAATCTTTGTATCATGTGATGTAATTGTGTAATTGAGGGTTGAGGGTTTAGTCGATCTTGTTATCAAGGTTGATGAATTGTATATATAGGTGATATATTCATGTTGTTTGGGTGTAGGTGTTTTGTCTGCATTATCAGAGAATGGTGCATCTGCGATCAAGTGATTTATACTTCGGTGTTGAGATTGAGGTGAGATTGGTGTTGCAGGGCAGGCAACTGTGCTTAATCGAAACTGTAATCAGGCATTTGGAGATGCTATTCTTTTAGTTCATTTATTTCGGATTGTAGTCCGAATCTTATTGTAAGTCAATGAGACTTCCCTGAAGATTGTAGCCTTCTAGGCCATTATATTTGAGCAGTGAGCTCTAGGCAGTGTGCCTAAATGCATGTGCATTCCCTAGTGTAATATTTTCACATACTATTGTAGAGTATCATCTTATTGTGGGTAGGTTCCCACCATGGTTTTTCCCTTAACCGGGTTTTCCATGTCAAAATCTTGGTGTTGTGTGTTGTGCTTTCAATTTGCTTATCTTTGTTATTACTGTAGTTTATCAGATCAATGTTTTGTGATTAAGTACTATAATCCAGTGAAGAATGATTCACCCCCCTCCCAGTCTTCCTTCTTGGATGCTGCTAACAATTGGTATCAGAGCTAGATCCTTCGGTAGAAGCCTAATCGCTTGAGGAGATCTAGGATGGCAGCTCAAGGTGTTATCTTTAAGAAGGACAATATAAGATTCAATGGGAGTAACTATGCTATATGGAAGGACCAGATGGAAGTGCACTTGAAATGTCTTGGTGAAGATTATTAGAAGATTACAAAGAATGCCTATACTATTCCTCCGAATGGACTGACTACTCCTGATGAGATCAAGGAAGCTGAACATAATATTAGAGAGAAGGAAGCATTGCTTAGTGCCTTGACTGATTTTGAGATGAAAAATGCAATGGGACTTTAGACTGCACATGAGGTTTGGGTGAAGCTTGAGATTTTGTATGAAGGTGATAAACAGGTGAAGGTTGCTAAGTTGCAGATTCTAAGAGGAAAATATAAGATGTTGAAGATGGGAGATGATGAGAACATACACTCTTTAATGGCTAAGGTGAATGATCTTGTCCTAGGTATTAGATGTGTCGGTGGAACCATTGATGAAGATGAAATTGTTGCTAAGGTGCTGAGATCTTTGCCTTCTGCTAATAAACACAAGGTTATTTCTATTGATGATATTCGAAGTGTGACTACAATGATTAGAGATATTCTAGTTGGAAAGACTGTTGCGTTTGAGCTAAGTGAGTTTGGAGAATCACATGGAAAGTCTAAGACTGCATTTAGAGCATCTGCATCCATATCCAGTAAGTAGAGATATGATCCTGATGAATGCAAAATATCTAGATATGAAAGAAAGATAAGAGAGATGGACGAGCAAGAAAGAGAGATGGATAAACTTGAAGCACTGATTGCTCGGAGATTGCCTAAAGGTGCCGTTAAGTATGATGGAAATTTGCCTTTGAAATGTTTCTCTTGTAATAAAATAGAACATTTTGTTTCTACATGCCCAGAGAGAATGGCTAAGTATGACATGCATGATAATTTTGACAAGCATGATATGAATGATAGATATGACAAGCATGAGATGTATGACAAGCCTTACAAGCCTAACCATAAGTATAGGAATCATAAGAACTGTTATCATCCTGCTGATGAAGGTATTACAGATGAAGAATCAAAAGGAGATGAAGTTGTATTCCTTGCCATTAAGGAAGATGGACCTGTACCTATTGATTCCACTAGCTATACTATTGAGGAGAAATCTTTAGCTGCTAAAGTTGAAGAGAAAGATGAATGGGTAATTGACAATGGTTGTTCATATCATATGACTGGTGATAAAAGAAAATTTGTGAGTATGGAAAGATATGATGGTGGAATAGTTAGATTTGGAGATGACAAAGCCTATGTGATCCGTGGGAGAGGTTCTATTTCTTTTGATGGGAAGCATAACCCCGATGACATCTTGTATGTTGAAGGTTTGAAGCATAATCTTTTGAGTATTGGACAGATGGTTGATAAAGGTTATGATCTATAATTCAAGGATGGAAAATGCAAGATCTTAAATGCCTCCGGTATAAAGATTGCATCTGGAATTAAGATTGAAGGTAACATTTTTCATTTGATTGTTGGTGAGAAAAGCTATTTGATTGCTCAAATAGATGAAAGTTGGTTGTGGCATAGGAGAATGTATCATGTAAATTTTGATTGAATGATCAAGCTCAGTTCTACACATGCTGTTAGAGATCTTCCTAAGATTGTTAAGCCTGGTAATCCGGTGTGTAAGGAGAGTCAGTTAGGTAAGCAAACAAGGATTTCTTTCAAAAGAAAATAATATACATCTTGTGGACTGCTAGATCATGTGCATACTCACCTATGTGGACCTACAAATGTTAGAAATGTGTAGGGTAATAGATATTTTATGCTACTAATTGATGATTATTCTAGGATGATGTGGGTTATTTTTTTGAAGGAGAAATTAGAAGAGTTGGACAAATTCAAGATATTCAAAGCTAAGGTTGAGAATGAGTCTATATTGAAGGTGAAGTGTCTAAGATCTGATAAAGGTGGAGAATTCTGTTTTGGTGAGTTCAATTCATTCTATGAGAAGCATGGGATTAGAAGACAATTATTTGCTCCTAGAACCCCTCAGCAGAATGGGGTTGTTGAAAGGAAGAACATAACTGGCTTGGATGCTGCAAGGACTATGTTGATTGAAGGAAACATTCTGAAGATCTATTGGAGAGAAGCCATTAGAACTGTTGTTGACACATTCAACAAAGTTCACATCAAAGGTGATATCGGTAAGAACCCTTATGAGCTATGGTTTGGTCATGTTCCTACTATGATATATTTCAGAGTATTTGGTAGCAAATTTTATATCAAGAGAGATGAGGATATAGGAAAGTTTGATGCTAGAAGTGATGAATGAATTTTCTTGGGATATTCTACAAAGAGAAAATCCTACCAGTGCTACAACAAGAGAATGAGAAAGATAGTGGAGAGTGCAAATGTGAAGGTGGATGAGAACCTTGGAAAAGAGATCAGAGCATGTGGTAATGATGATGGACCACATTTGTTTTAGCTCCTATTCAAACTGAAGAGCCTAAGCAGAATGATTTGGAAGAGATAGTTAACTTGGATGCTGCTGCTGCTAGTGAAGATGTGTAGGAACCTGATAATCATAAGACTCCAAGGTATGTAAGACTGAACCATTCTGAAAAATTAGATTATTGGTGATAAGAATAAAGGTGTAATGACTAGAATAAGGTTAGCTACTGAAGAAGTATGCTTGATTTCTAAAGTTGAACCTAAAGATGTTGCCGAAACTTACAAAGATGAAAGTTGGATGAGAGCTATGGAAGATGAACTAGATCAGATTGAAAAGAATAATACTTGGGAACTTGTGCCGAGACCTAAGGATAAGAATGTTAATGGTACCACATGGGTATTCATAAATAAATTGAATGATGTCGGTGAAGTTGTCAAAAATAAAGCTAGACTGGTTTGCAAATGATATTCTCAGAAAGAAGGAATTGATTATGAGGAAACTTTTGCTCCGGTGGCCAGACTTGAAGCTGTTGCACTATTGCTTGCTTATGTTGCTTATAAAGATTTCAAGGTATAACAAATGGATGTCAAATCTACCTTTTTGAATGGTGATATTGTGGAAGAAGTTTACATTGACCAACTTGATGGATTTTCACTATCAGATGACGGAGACATGGTATGTAAACTAAAGAAATCTCTTTATGGATTGAAACAAGCCCCTAGAGCCTGGTATGCTAGACTAGATAAATATTTATTGAAGTTGGGATTTAGTAAAGGCGCTGTTGACAAGTAATATGTACTTTAAGATAGAAAATGATAATATCTTGATTGTTGAAGTCTTTGTTGATGATATTATCTTTGGAGATGATGATGATTTGAGCATGAATTTTTCTGGTGATATGTAGAAAGAATTTGAGATGTCTATGATAGGTGAGATGAAATTTTTCTTAGGTTTGCATATTTCATAGACTAGAAAAGGTATATTCATATCTCAAACTAAGTATGTGAAGGAATTGCTGAAGAAGTTTGGGTTAGATGACTCCAAACCAGTTGGAACTCCTATGGTGAATGGCTGCAAATTGTCTAAGAATGATGAATCTCCTAAAGCTAATTAGATTTTATACAAATATATGGTTGGTGGATTGCTATATCTTACTCAGACTAGGCCAGACATTATGCATGCTCTGTGCATGGTTGCTAGATATCAAGCTGATCCGAAAGAAAGTCATGTCATTGTTGTGAAGAGGATATTTAGATACTTGAAGGGAACTGTGGATTATGGTTTATGGTATTCAAGGAATGATGATTTCATGCTATGTGCCTACACTGATGCAGATTGGACTGGTGATGTTGATGACTGGAAGAGCACTACCAGTGGAGCATTCTTTTTGGGTAAAAAGTTGGTTTCATGGGCTAGTAAGAAACAAGATTCAGTGTCCTTATCTACTGCTAAAGCTGAGTACATTGCTGCTACTAGTAATTGCACTCATGTAGTTTAAATGAAGCAAATGTTGAAGGATATCAAAGTTATTCATGATGAGCCTACTGCTATATACTGTGACAATTCCAAAGCTATTAACATGTCAAAGAATCCGGTGCAACATTCAAAGACTAAGCTGTTTGCAATATGCTAAAATTGTTTATGTGTTGTCATTGATGTCAACACTGTGCTCCAGTCGGATATGGTTCTATCCCAGTTGGTTGCTTCTATCCCAGTTGGACCTATTCTGGTTGGACTTGGTTACCTATGATTCTGATCTAGTATAATTAGATTGGTTGTTTCGGTTTTGGATGGTTATTTAGGATGGTTATATGCTTGTCACATTCAGTTAGTTCATGATTTGGTGCTCTGGAAGCTATCACTTATGTTCTGGATTACCAGTTGATATTTTTTGATACTGATTGGTTTTACTGGTTGGTGATATTCGATGATTTGGTTAAGTGATTCGGGTCCAGCTTATAGAAATGGTTCCTAACATGCTGAAGGCATTCTTGGTCGTGTTTTAATTATTTGGTGGCTTTGCATTGGCTGGCGTGATGATTTGGTGATCCTATTTGGATTTGGTTGGTTATTCTGTGTTATTTGCATTGAAGGTTTCTACCAATTGGTGAAATGTGTTGATATAGGTCTTAGCAGAATTTTCGACAGATATAATTGTTTGAGAATTTGAATTAGGTCCATGCTATGTAATGTAAATCATAATACCGGTTTGGTGGTATCGTGTGATGAAATTTTGGTAATTTATGATTAATGGGTTTAGGGTTTAGCCGACCTTGTTATCAAGGTTTATGATCTGTATTTATAGGTGACATATTCATGTAATTTGGGTATGGTATGGTTATGTCTGCATTGTCAGAGAGAGGTAATTGTGCGAACATAGATATATCATTCAACAAAAGGCTGTGAAGGTTTTAGAGTTGCAAGGAAGACATCAGTGCTTAATCAGAACTGTATTAAGCATTAGGAGATGCTATTCTCATAGTTCGTTTTCTCTGGATTGTAGTCTGATGTTTATGTAAGTCAGTGAGACTTCCCTTTTGTGATGAGCAGTGAGCTCTAGGTAGTTAGCCTGATTTCAAGTGCAATCCCCATTGTAATTATTTCACATACTACTGTAGAAGTATTATCTGATTGTAGGTAGGGTTTCCCACTGTGTTTTTTCCCTTTACCGAGATTTTCATGTCAAAATATTGGTGTTGTGTGTTGTGTGATTTCATGCTTTATCTTTCATTGTGCTGTTTATATTGTGCTTCAGTAAACGATTTATAAACTGCATTAATTGTTTAGAATTGTGGAAAACTGATTCACTCCCCCTCTCAGTTTTCCTCCGGTATAAGAGATTATAACAATTGGTATCAAAGCGAGGTTCTCTTTGTAGAAGCTTAACCGCTTGAGGAGATCCGATGGCGTGAACTTCTATGTTTAATCCCTACTGGAAGGAGAATCCCAGTTTTGATGGTACAAATTACAAAATATGGAAGGAGTGAATGAAAATTCATCTGAGATGTTTGGAGCTGAAGTTTGGGAGATAACAGAGAAAGGGTATACACCTCATGATCCTAATTCTAGAACTCCGGTACCTCCTGATGAACAGAAGAATGCTGATAATGATGATAGAGTGAAATAAGCTTTGTTAAGTGCCCTATCAGATGAGAAGTTGTTGAATGTCATAGAGCTGGAAAATGCAAAGCAGATTTGATTGAAGCTTGAAACTCTTTATGAAGGCTACCAACAGTAAAGATTGCTAAACTTGAAGGTTACCGGGTGAGATATGAAACTTTGAAGATGGAAGAAGATGAGAAGATAAGTTCTTTCATGGATAGAGTGAATGAGATTGTCATGGGAATCAAATACTATGGTGAAAATGTTAATGAGGATGAGGTTGTTTCAAAGATTTTGAGATTTCTACCTCCGACTTACAAAATGAAGGCTATTGCAATAAATGAACTCTGAACAATGTCATATACCCCTGTTACTAGAGATACATTACTTGGGAAATTGACTGCTTTTGAACTTGAAGAATGTGGAGATCAGAGTGCTACTAAAATTGAGACTACATTTAGAGCATCTTCCTCTGGTAAGAAGAAGATAGACTCGAAGGAGTTATATGCTAAAGATTTGGAAGACATTGAGAGAGAAGACAAAGAACTTGAAGAGTTGGAATCCCTAATTGCCAGAAGAATCCCTAAAGGAGCGGTTGGAAGTAAGTATGAAGGAAAGGTTCCTTTTTAATGTTTTTCATTCAATAAGATTGGTCATTTTGCTTCTAGATGTGCTGAAAGAGTTTCTAGGAGTCAAGAAAGATTATGAGGAATTATAAACCTAATATGGAATATGAGAGTAGACCTAGATTTAGAAGGAATAAGGATAAATCTTGTTACTATGCTGGTGATGATGATTTTGGTATTACTGATGATGTTGATTTTGGTATTACTGATGATGATGATGATGAACCTATGAGTGGATCTGATAACAGAAGCTCTGACAAAGATTGGGTCTTTATTGCTATCAAGGATGATTCTACAGAACCTGTCATTGATTCAAATCATACCGAGGAGAAGACTCTAGCTGCTAAAGTTAAAGAGAAGGATGAATGGGTTATAGATAGTGGTTGCTCACATCATATGATTTGAGACAAGAGGAAATTCCCAACTCTACAAGAATTTGATGGTGGAATAGTGAGATTTGGAGACAACAAGGCATGTAAGATCAAAGGTAAAGGAACAATATCCTTGGATGGTAAGACTAATACTGACAATGTTTATAATGTTGCAGGTTTGAAGCATAATCTTTTCAGTGTAGGTCAGATGGTGGATAGAGCATTTCATTTGCAATTTAAAGATGTAAAATGCAAGATTATCAATAGATCTGGTTTGGAAATTGCCTTTGGAACTTAGATCAAATGATACATCTTTCATTTGAACTTTGGTGAGAAGGCTTGTTTGATTTCATAGATTGATGAAAGTTGGCTATGGCATAAGAGGACGTGTCAAGTGAATTTTGATTGCATAGTGAAGATCAATTCAACATAGGTTGTCATAGATTTGTCCAATATTATCAAGCCTCATAATCCGGTCTGTAGAGAATGTCAAATGGGTAAGCAAGTTAGAAATTCTTTCGGAAGCATACATGATAAATCTAATGAAATTCTTGATCTTATTCATACTGATCTATGTGGACTGGAAATGACTAAAAGTTTTCAAGGTGCTAGATACTTTATGTTGCTTATTGATGATTACTCTAGAATGATGTGGGTTGCATTTTTGAAAGAAAAATTAGAAGCTCTTGAGAAATTCAAAATTTTCCAAGCTACGGTTGAGACAGAAACATGATTGAAGATAAAATGTTTAAGATAAGATCAAGGCAGTGAATTTACATTTGGTGAGCTCAAGAAATTTTGTAAGAAGCATGGAATCAGAAGATAATTTTCTGCACCTAGAACTCCACAACAAAATAAAATAGTTGAAAGGAAGAACATAACTATCTTAGATGTTGCAAGGTCAATGATGATGGAAGCCAAATTGCCTGATATCTATTGGAGAGAAGTTGTCAATACTACGGTATACACTTTCAACATAGTACATATAAAAGGTGATACCAGTAAGACTCCTTATGAATTATGGTTTGGTCATACTCCTATTGTCAATTATTTCAAAATTTTTGGAAGTAAATGCTATATTAGAAGAGATGATGCATTAGGGAAATTTGATCCTAGATGTGATGAAGGAATATTTTTGGGTTATTCTACTAATAGAAAAACATATAGATGGTATAAAAAAAGAATGGATAGGATAATGGAAAGCATAAATGTCAAAGTGGATGAGCAAGGTAATAATCAGATCAGATCATATGAGTACAGACCGGAAGATGATATTGTTGGATCAGAACTAGTTGCGCAAGAATCAATTTAGAGCATTGATCCAGTTGCTCCGGTAACATTAGAAAATTCCACAATGACTGTTGATGAGCCGAAAGAGTAAAAAATTCAAGATAATTCAAAGACTCCCAAGTATGTAAAGCTAAATCATTCTGAAGATCAGATTATTGGAGATAAGAGGAAAGGTGTGATGGCAAGAATAAGGTTAGTTACTGAAGAGGTATGCTTAATTTCTCAAATTGAACCAGAATATTTTATTGAAGCAAGTAAAAATGAGAATTGGATGAGAGCTATGGAAGAATACTTGAATTGGAAAGAAAATAATAAAACATGGGAATTGGTTCCTAGGCCTAAAGATAAAAATGTTATTGGAACCAAATGGGTTTTCAGGAATAAATTAAATGAGGAAGGCCAGGTTGTAAGAAACAAGGCTAGATTAGTTTGCAAAGGATATTCATAGGAAGAAGGAGTTGATTATGATGAAAATTATGCTCCGGTTTGTAGGATTGAAGCGGTAAGACTATTTCTTGCCTATGCTGCACACAAGAACTACAAGGTATATCAGATGGATGTTAAATGTGCATTTCTAAATGGAGATCTTGAGGAGGAAGTCTACATTGAGAAACCTGATGGATTTTCATTATCAAAAGACTAGGACATGGTTTGTAGATTGAAGAAAGCTTTATATGGATTGAAACAAGCCCCTAGAGCATGGTATGCTAGATTAGATAAATATATTTCAAAGCTTGGTTTTAGCCAAAATGTTGATAGTAACATATTATAAGATTGAGCATGATGACATACTTATCATTGAAGACTTTGTTGATGATATCTGTTTATGGTGAAAATGGATAACAATAATAACAATATTGAAAGGCTAAATGAATCCAACCACAAAACCCTAGCCTAACAATCAACAAAGATCCACCATAACATATGAAGATTACCTAAGACAATGCAAATCAAATGAAATCACAAAGATTATACCAATCACATGTCCAATAGGGTTTGGATCTCCATTCTTCCTATCTCCATTGATCTTGCTTGATATATATTTGCTCTCAGATTTTTATATGCACAAGAGCTCAACAAAGAACGGAATGTGGTTGCAAGTAGGATTGTAGTGTAGTCGAGTCCTCCAAATTGTCGATTAGGCTGAGTGATAAGGATGCATAGAATGATTAGGGTTTGATAATGAAGAAGGCATCTCCTTAAATAGAAGACACAATATGAAATGGAGGGATAAGATTGAGAGGTGTAAAAAGAGAGGTCGGCTAGGATTAGAGGGTAGGTAAAAGAAATACCAAAATAATGAAAGGGGTAGGTAGTGTATGAATTAAGAGATGAATGACATGTGTCATGTGTAGAAAAAGATAATGAATTAATTAAATAAATAAAGATTTATTTAATTAATAGAAGAAGTAGGATAATTAAATAAATAAAAATATTTATTTAATTTAGGAAAGGGTAATTTAAATAAATAAATGTATTTATTTAAATGAGAAATAAGGCTAGAAGAGGATAAATGAATTAATTAAATAAATAAAAATTTATTTAATTAATAGAAGAATTAGGCTTAGATAATTAAATAAATAAAATATTTATTTAATTAGACTGGACAATTTTAGGTGTCTACATTTTGCCCCTCTTTGAGACAATGCGGCTTGTCGCGTTGTTTCAAAGAAGATAAGATGAACTGATACAGAGTTGCCCCAGTATCGGAATGATATGCCCCCTCGAGAGATTGGATGAAAATGTCTGGAAAGATTGCAGACAATCTCTCGATAAGAAAGAAAGGCTAGAATGGAATGGTCGGATAAAGTGACAAAGTCACGGGATGAAGAAGACTGACTCGGGAAAATGAATGTGAGGGCTAGGGTAGGCTATAAGATAGACCACGGGCAAAAGACATCCTCATTGTCATCTACACCTTCACGAGATCACAGTGCAGAGCGAGAAAAAGAGCAGCAGCAGTCAGCAGCGATGGCCTTCGTACACAGATTCGACCGTGTTCGCCGATTTCAGAGGCCAGTAGAGGCAGGAGAGCCGGTAAGTACCACCAAACCTCCTCGTACTTTCATGCATTTCAATTTTTGTCATTAATGCTCAGTAGGTAGCAATAAATGCACTAGGAATAGGACTTTAAAAAATGCAAAAACGTAGAACCGCGTCTGTGTCGGTGCCAGGTGCGTCTGTGTCCAACAGGCGCGTCTGTGTCAGTTCCAGGCGCGTTTACGTCTGGGACCGCGTTTGTGCTTGATGCAGGTGCGTCTGTGCATTTCAGACACGTTTGTGTCCTGTAGGGGCGTTTATGTTCCAAAGTCGCGTTTGTGCATGATGTAAGCACGTTTATGTCCAGAAAGCGTGCCTGTGTTGCAGAAGCGTGTTTGTGCAGTCAAGAAGCGCGTTTATGAGTTTAAAGCGCGTTTATGTCTTAAAATGTATGGTTTCAGTCTTCTAGGTCAAATCGGCAGTTCTGTGAGGAACATACGCTGTCGATTGGATAAGCTGTTGAGAGGATACACTCAAACAGGTCCTCTAGGAAGACTGGGATAGATCAAGGCACTTTGTGATGAACAGGGAGTACCAAGATAGAGTACTTTGTGATGAACAGGGAGTACCCAAAGGATGAGCAGCACTTTGTGATGAACAGGGAGTGCTAAATGTGAGTAACACTTTGTGATGAACAGGGAATGTCACACACGTAGTACTTTGTGATGAACAAGGAGCACTACTAGGATAGATAACAACACTTTGTGATGAACAGTGAGTGTCACTAGAATAGATAACCATATGCATTTAGATAGCGAGTAGCATTTTGTGATGAACAGGGAATGCCACGATAACGGACATGATTGATTGTTTGACTGCAGGAGTATCTGCCTATGCTAGAGTCACGGGAGAGATTCCCGTCCACACAGAGGTTGCGACCAGAGTTGTCGTTTCAGGATAGAACTGCGATTGAGGAGATGGGCCTCAGACATGTACTGTATGTGCCTGAGTTTCGGGCAAACATGGGTTTGCTGACTACACTGGCGGAGAGATGGCACTCCGAGACTTGCACTTTTCACTTGCCGATGGGGGAGATGACAGTGACCCTCGAGGATGTATACAGGATTTTGCACATACCGATCAATGGAGAGCTGATCCCATACGATCGAGATGGAGATAGAGAGGCGCTGAGACGGGTATTTCAGGATCCCGGGCTGGAGATGAGAGCAGGGCACGTGGCATGGGATACCATGACCGCGACAGGACTAGCTTTGCCAGCTGTGATCGGAGGAGCCATCAGTGGGTTCTTGTGTCCAGATAGAACGACACGGGGGTTGGCAGTGGGCTGGGGAGGAGCACTGGAGATATTGGTGACTGAGCACACCAGATATGCATGGGGTCCATGCGTCCTGGCACATCTGTATTATGAGCTTCACCAGTTTGTCTACCATGGATCAGTGGGACTGGGTTGTGGAGTGACACTGCTACAGGTGTGGGCATATGAGCATCTGTCGATCACACAACCTATACACTTCAGGGGCAGAGGGCATGGACGGAGCTTTATACACCTATATGATATGATCACCTCACAGCCTCGGATTGGCAGGTTAGAGCACTGGAGGCATGTGATAGACGACATCGATGTGGTCATCTGGAGGCCGTACCTGGGGTGTGAGGAGTGGGAGGATGATGCAGTGGAGCTTCCATATACATTCAGGAGCAGATATTTGATTGGGCGGACGCCCTACATTTTGGAAAGACAGCTGGTAGACAGGGTTGGCAGGCAGTTTGGCAGGATCCAGAGGATGCCACGAGGCTCGGGTATGTATGCCCGTACAGTCAAGGATCAGGCACAGTTCGGGCCATTGTTATCGTATGATTAGGTCGTCACACAGCTGACAGAGATGATCCCACTACCCTGGGATATGTGGCCGGAGGTTGAGGATGCAGGCATGGATGCAGAGTACTCCGCGTATTGGGTAGAGCATCCGTTTCCACGGTTGACAGATCCGGGAGAGCTGCTGGAGGGAGAGGTTGGAGGGGATGATGATGATGATGGTGGAGGAGATGGAGGTAGGGGCCGATGGAGGCGGAGAGGAGTAGTGGGGGAGAGGAGGGTGGCACCTCGGAGGGAGGGTGGACAGGAGGGACCAGCCCAGGTGGTGGTGAGGGGTCGCGGTGGAGTGCCCCTGCAGGTACCAGCAGCACAGGGTCCTAGAGCATAGGGACCTAGACAGGGACAGGTGCCAGTACAGGCACAGGGACAGAGACAGGTGCAGGCTCTCAGGCATGTATAGAGACAGGTACCGGTTCAGGCACCGAGACAGGTACAGGGGGAGGCACAGGTACAGGCACCCGCAGAGGGAGAGCCACAGGCAGAGGCTGAGGGTGGGGATCCCGAGGAGGATGAGCTGCTGGAGCTGAGGGAGATCTGCCAGAGCCAGGCAGATGAGATCCAGGAGTTGGAGAGGGAGAGGGATCACCTCAGGATCAGGCTCAGGGACACTGAGCGGGAGAGGGACCAGGCTATCCAGCGATATACTGAGGCTGAGACAGCTCTGAGGGCAGGGAGTCAGGCGGCAGAGGACGTAGGGGCAGGCTACGCATATGTCTTGCGAGCCGGAGAGGAGATTGGTTACTGGAGGGACCTCTACTATGGTGCAGTGCCAGCGGATCAGCGGGCGAGGAGCTTCCATAGACCATCGCGGACAGCGACGGCTACGGGAGGGAGTCGGAGGAGGCAGGCATCTAGTGGTGGGGTCATGGGTCCTCCACCACCACCAGACAGGTAGGGTGATCCTGGAGTGGGTCCTTCTATAGCTCAGCGTCCATCGAGGCCAGGCCGCTTCGAGGGAGGGAGTTCATCATAGCCATAGAGGGCTCCCCTTTGTATCAATATATGTACCATTTTTGTATTGTAGACACCTGCGGGTGATTTTGTAGCCATATGATTCTTTTGACATCATTGTACCATGACACATTTAATTATATATGAGAGATGATTCACCATTTTTGCGGCAGCTATATGCATGTGTACCTTATGTGATGAGATGTTCTTATGTGATGCTTGTTTTATGATATGGATGCTTATATGATGCAACGCAATATTTTTGTTCTTTTATGTTTTATATGGGATGCATGATGCAAATGTGAATGTATGTAATGCAACTGAATATGATAATGCCAATGATTATTTACATGATGGAAATGTAAGATGTGCTAACATGTGTTGTATGCAGGATGTGATGCAGTTGTGATATGTATATGTATGTATGAAATGCTTATATGTGGTAATGTAGGTGCAGCTACATGAAATGCAAGTGTTTTTGGCATGTCATTATACTCAGTCATGTGATAGCGGACTACGCAGACTCAAGAAGGACAATGGAAGTCAATCAAGAAAGGGGGATGGAAGACAGAAGATATGAAAGTGAAAGAGCTTCTTGTGCATTATCATCATTGAGCTTTATTATGGCAAGTAGGTTATGACAATCGAGGCATATGTTCGACCTAGAAAGTCATTGTACCTGTTTGCATGGAGATAAGACAGTCACAAACAAGGAATGCCCTAGTTCATACTAGGCTCACAGTGTCCTCATATCCTTGGACAAGTCATAGCATTACTAAAAGACAATCCACAGACAACAAAGAAAGATAGGTGACGATACCCCATCCTCGCCTTTCTAGTCAAAGACATCCTGGAGATAGAATCTCTAGTCAGAGACATCCTGGAAAAGCTAAAAGACATGTCACCAAAAAGATATGAAATCAAAAGAAAACCAAGACTCGACACCAACATCCACTGTAGTCCTCAAGTTTAGTGTCTCTTGTCACTTGTATAAGTCTTATTTGATTGTGGTCACAATGTTCAATTTCACAAAAAGGATAGATAGCACTGAACCATATGTTGTCTGAGTCTGTTGAAAGATTTGATTTTGTTGAAGCCCATTGTTGCTACTGCGTCTCATCTGAAACTGACTGAATCCATGAAACTGATACTTTATTGCAGAGAAGATGAAACTTTATTGCGGATCTTCGATGCAAATGTTGCTTTATTGCAGATTGTGCATGGATAGACTGAAGAAAGCTGGAAGAAACTGTACTCCTCGAAACATGTGATGTTCTTAGTTCCACACCCATTACTAGACGTAGGAATTTGCCTTAGCCACAGATAGGATCTGATTTATTATGGATGGAAAGGGAGGTTTATTATGGATGGCTAACCAATCCTAGGTAGATCAATAACAAGCCATGATGGGAATGGGTAAGTTTATTATGAACGAATAGGTTGTGAGTGTGTGCGAAGTGAAAGGATGAAAGTGAATCCTGAAGGAGGGAGGAGCAATGTCTCTACGCATGGCGCTGGTGACCCAGTTTTCACCATGGTACTTGCCCAGGGCGCCATCGAAGTGGTTTTCACCGTTGGACGAAATTATTTCTCTTTACTTTTTTCAATTTTTTCAATGTTTTTTTTTGTGTCACAAGGCGCCTGTTTGCCAGGTTTTCACCAAGTAACGATTTTTTTGTTTTATAATTTTTTTTGTATTTTTGAATTTTTTTGATTTTTTTGTATTTTTGAATTAGGATATTCCGATGAGCTATGTGTAGAACCAGCGAAGGTGCATGCTGTTGATAGGATCCTCCAAAGGTTCACCTTCTGTAGTTGAGAGCTGATATGCCCTAGATCCATATACTGCTGTGACAATGTAAGGACCAAGCCAGTTTGGTTCAAACTTACCCTTCTTCTCTCTGTCTTGCTGATTCTTGGGGTTTTCTCTGAGAACCAAGTCACCTACCTCAAATGTGTGAGGCTTGACTTTATGATTGTAGATGCACTGTTCCTTGACTGAATGATATGTAGCTTGAGTGTCTGTCTTCCTTGATGAAGGAATTGAGATAGAATTACTAGTGTGTGGACTACACAGGCTCGTATGCGTGTCACCTGAAGAAGTTTGGGCATCACTGATAGCAAAGTCCTTCGAGGAAGCTCCATTAAAGGTCCGTGATGTATCACTAGAAGGGAATGGATGTGTGAAACAAGTGGATGAGTGATGAAGGCTTATGATTGTGAAAAGAAGTGAAAGTAAGATAGCATGATGGAGACTTAGGATCAACAAATAATCTTTTTGACTTGCAATTGTAGAATTTTTGCCCCCAGTTATTTTGATATTAGGGGAGCTCAACTCTTGCTCTTTTTCTTTCATTGGATTTTTATCCTTGACCTTGATTTTTGCAGAGTCCAATAGCTTTTGATTTTGATTTGGACTAAAGGATTTTTCTTTATTTTTGACTTTTAGATTTTTCCTTTCAAAGCTTGATTTTTGATCCCCAATGAGTAAGGGCTTTTGTAATTCTTGTTGATCCAAGTCTAGAAGTGGAGTGGAAATGGAAGGAGTGGATGAAATAGTAAGGCTATGCAAGTTCTCAAGAGGGCTGGCGATATGCTCAATAGATTCTTTGTTGGAACCACTCTTAGGACTATTGATATCAAGAGTTGCTTGCACCGCTAGAGGAGATTTGCATTCGGACTTAGTAGCCACAACACTAGGTGGTTCACACCCAATTCCTTGGCATTGAAAATTGTTTGTAGGTTGTTCTTGTTGACAGAATACCTTAGGAGATAGTGGGAGTTGGTCAACATGAAATATATACTCACCACATCCTAGGTCTTTAATCTTGAACTTTTCTTTTAGCTCTGCTTGTTTGGATGTAGAAGCTTCTAAGGATTTAGGATCCATATATGTCGATGAAGGAACAACTTCTTGATTAGCTGGAATTGTTATTTCTGATCTAGGTCACAGATTGTTGCAATATATGAATGGATTTGGATCCGCTTTGACGGTCACTTCAACTCCATTGTGTGGAAACTTGACGCATCGATGATATGTAGATGGGACTGCGCTCATCTCATGAATCCAAGGACGTCCTAGCAATATGTTGTATGTGAGATCAAGATCAAGTACTTGACAAACCACATCCTTTGTAATTGGCCCAACTCTGAGAGGTAAGGTGACTGTGCCTTTGGATGAACGTTCTTCATCATCATATGCTTTGATAGTAATTTTGTTTGTAGAATTCACAGCTTTGTCAGAATATCCCAATTGTTTAATAGTGCTCAATGTGCAAATGTTTAGACCTGCTCCTCCATCTATCAGGACTCATTTGATTCTATGTTTGTGTATGAAGGCTTCAATGTGTAATGGTGCATTATGTGGCTGACTTACGGAGGCGTCATCGACTTCTGTGAATGTAAGGGAATGTGGAATGGAAAGGTATCCCACCATGGCTTGAAACTGGTCCACGTTTAGATCAGTAGGAACGACGGTGTCTCTCAAGATTTTGTCAAGAATGTCTTTATGAGCGGGGGATATGTGTAAGAGCTCAAGGATGGAGATGAGCGCGGGTGTCTTCCCTAACTGTTCTACAAGGTCATACTCAGGTTTGGTTGATGAAGAAGCGGTGTTTTTAGTGGAGGCACCTGGCAAGGTAATCTTACCTCGACGAGTTGTTACATGACATTCAGATGTAGGCTCGAAAGAAGATCCAACACCTCTTAGGACAATCTTGGGTCTTTGAGGAGGATTCTCAGGATTTTTGTTCTTGATGGTAATAGTAGAGATATGATTGTCCATTGAGATGTGATTGATAGTTGAGTCATAGTTGTAAGGTGCTCTAGTATAGTTGGCCTGATCATCTGTGACTTTACCTTTTCCCTTGTCATGCTTTGGGAATGGTTCCTTAAACATCTCATGTTCTTGATTAGATGAATGTCCCTCAATCTCAATGTCACCTCTATCAATGAGGTCTTGCACAATGTTCTTCAGTCGATGGCAATTACCTGTCTTGTGACCCTTGCTCTTATGAAACTCACAATACTCATCATCATTCCACCAATTTGGTTTGACCTTTGGTTCATATGGAGGAAAATCTGGAACTGTGATCACTTTGTTTGCCACAAGCTTTTTGAATACTGATTCAAGTGGTTCTCCCAATGGAGTGTACTTCCTTCATGGTCTAGAAGTTGTTTGAGTATTCACTTGATTGTTTGTAGAACTTGATCCTGAAAAGATGAATTTGGGTCGCACCGTATTGGCATCAACAACACCATCATTAACTGTATTCTTGTTCTTATTCCAAAATCTTGGCTTGTCTTTTCCTTTAAAGTCATCTTTGTTTTCTTTGAATATCTTGATGACTCCTTGTTCAATTAAGACCTTTTCTGTTGCTAGTCCCTTTTCAATAACATCCTTGAATGTAGATAAACAAGCTTTCCTGAGATCATATCCAATGTCCTTGTTAACGTTTTGAGTGAACATTTCCACCATTCGTTTCTGTGGGATTTTGCAAGAACATCTGCTAGCTAGATTTCTCCATCTTTGTAAAAATGTTGCGAAAGATTCTCCTTCCTTTTGTTTCGTATTGCACAAAGTAGTGACTGAGATATCTGTTTCTATATTGTAGGAGAAATGCTGAATGAATGCCTCTGCTAAGTCGCCCCATGATTTAATACCGGGAGGTAATTGAGAAAACCATTCCATAGCTTGATCTCCTAAGCTCTGCGGAAACAACCTCATCAAATATGTTTCTTTTGCCGCTACCTCAATGCAGGCTGTGAAAAATTGTCGTATGTGTGCCTTGGGGTCTCCTTTTCCTCTATACTTGTCAAATTTTGGCGTCACAAAGTGTGTAGGAAATGGAGGCATTGGGATGCTTTTATCAAATGGATAAGGACAAATGTCTCTCATAGTGTATGTTGGTTTTGGTGCACTCATGTCCTCCATTTTCTTTTGTAAATCTCTTATTTGTTGCTCCAAATTGCTCTTGGGAGGAGATCTATTTCTTGTAGCATACCCCATGTTTGGGATGCCAATTTGAGGAGGAGCTTGTTGCATGTATGGATGATACTGATCATAGACATGTCCATATGGAGGTCTATATTGATGCGGCATATAGGGAGCACTTGGCATAGCTTCATGTTGAGGAACCCCATATCTATTTTGTGCATATATACCATATTCAATAGGCATTTCATTTTCCATTGTGTTGCCCCCAAATTTGACATGAGGTTTCCTTATGTCCAAATTTTGAGGATGCCTTTGAGTATCCACTTGTTTTGGTTGATCCATAGCTGGAGCATGTGATTGAACATATCTATCTGCATAAGGCTTCCATAATGGTCTTCGAAGGTAAGTATCATATGTTTGAGCTTGTGTATGTGAGACCTCTGGTTTTTGAAGCAAAGCTGATGGTGATTCAGGTACCATATGCGGTCCTCTATTTCCTCCACTATTGGGTCTCCTTTGATCCATGTTGGAGTGAGTTTGTTGTGAGGGTCGATTTTCCATAAGTTGAGACATGTCAAAGTCATGAGGTATTTTAGCTCCACTTTGTGCCATCATGTGTAAGAAGTATTGTCTATCCCTCTTCATTATCTCTTCAACCAATCTATTGAAATGAGGATTCATTATGGATTCTTCTATGTCTGCTGATTGTATTGAAAAGTTGTCCACATTGTCATTGTGTGTAGCATTGTTGTTTGTAGTGTCTGTGTTTTCCACATTTGGATTGTTTCTATAAACCTCCATGTTAGGTAATGTAGTGTGCTCAGGATTGAAAAATAAATCATTGTCATACTCATAAGAACTCATGTTTGTGGACTCTTGAGCTTCTTTAGCTTTTCTCCTAGATTTTTGAAGACGGGTTTCAACCATGAACTAGGTGTTTGACCAAGATGTGTAAGACTAGTTGAAAAATGGAAAGAGTATGGAAGACCAAGAGTTGTATGGAGTGTAAATGAATCTTGAGGTGTACTTGCAATGTCCAAAGTGTAAGACCAAGTATGTAAGTAGTAGAGTAGGTGTGACTTCCAAAGAGAGGATAGTTTCTCTTGATGAGGTAAGCTGACCTTGACCCTAAGTAAGACCAAATGAGACCCAAAGGTAAGAAACCTTGATGAGGGACCACTTAGCAAAGTGTAGTTGTAGTATGTAGTATGTTGACAAAGTATGATGAGGACAAGCAAGTGACCTTTTGACTCAAGTTTAGACAAGTATGAATGTAAAATGAGATGTGAAGCAATGATGGACTCTATGAGACCCAGAGATAGGTTGAATGCTAGATGAAACATGAAGAGACAACCTAGGAAGCTCAAGTATGCCGAAACCGATTTCCCTTGTTTGCTGGACTGTCAAAATTTTCAATTCCTGACACAGACGCCTCTGTATACTTCACAGACGCGATTTCCAGACACAGACGCTCCTCTGTTAGACACAAACGCTGCTAAAAACGCAGACGCTATTCTACCCTTCACAGACGTGCTTAGATGACGCAGACGCGGTTAAAACAGACACAGACGCGTTTCTGTAAATTTCGTGCAATTTTTCCAATCTGTGAAGTTGTTTTTGTTGTGACCAAATCCGACTGTTTGACTGTTTTTCGTGACAAGAGGACACAATGTTGATGACTCAATGTTTGCAAACTGTTTAGACTCCAAAAAAGTGTGTTGTTTGGTGTAAAATTGTTTTGCATACACTTGAAGACACAAAAGACACAATGTTTTGTTGTTTGGTCTTGAATGTTTGAGTGTTTAGCATAAGGCAAGCACAAATCTTAAGGTTGGCCAAGACAATAGTTGTTGATCCCACATAGGGTTTTACCCCCGAGGCTACGCTATTCAGAGCGGATACTTAGATGCTTGACCTCACTGGCTCCACCCTCGGCACTCACTTCTCGGGTCAGCCAAGCATCAGTCCCCATGAAAACTCCCCATGGCGAACTTTGTATCTCTACTAAGAACCAAAATGTTTATGGTGAAAATGGATAACAATAATAACAATATTGAAAGGCTAAATGAATCCAACCACAAAACCCTAGCCTAACAATCAACAAAGATCCACCATAACATATGAAGATTACCTAAGACAATGCAAATCAAATGAAATCACAAAGATTATACCAATCACATGTCCAATAGGGTTTGGATCTCCATTCTTCCTATCTCCATTGATCTTGCTTGATATATATTTGCTCTCAGATTTTTATATGCACAAGAGCTCAACAAAGAACGGAATGTGGTTGCAAGTAGGATCGTAGTGTAGTCGAGTCCTCCAAATTGTCTATTAGGCTGAGTGATTAGGATGCATAGAATGATTAGGGTTTGATAATGAAGAAGGCATCTCCTTAAATAGAAGACACAATATGAAATGGAGGGATAAGATTGAGAGGTGTAAAAAGAGAGGTCGGCTAGGATTAGAGGGTAGGTAAAAGAAATACCAAAATAATGAAAGGGGTAGGTAGTGTATGAATTAAGAGATGAATGACATGTGTCATGTGTAGAAAAAGATAATGAATTAATTAAATAAATAAAGATTTATTTAATTAATAGAAGAAGTAGGATAATTAAATAAATAAAAATATTTATTTAATTTAGGAAAGGGTAATTTAAATAAATAAATGTATTTATTTAAATGAGAAATAAGGCTAGAAGAGGATAAATGAATTAATTAAATAAATAAAAATTTATTTAATTAATAGAAGAATTAGGCTTAGATAATTAAATAAATAAAATATTTATTTAATTAGACTGGACAATTTTAGGTGTCTACAATATCAGTTTTGGAGGAGAAGAAAGTTTATGCATGAAATTTGCTGATGATATGAAGAATAAATTTGAAATGTCTATGATTGGAGAGATGAAATTCTTCTTAGGTTTACAGATTACTTAGACTGATAATGGTATTTTTATTTGTCAAACTAAGTATGTGAAGGAATTACTTAAGAAATTTGGTCTTGAAAATTTAAAACCTATTGGTACTCCTATGATAACCGGTTGCAAATTGTCCAAGGAAGATGAATCTCCTAGAGTGAACCCATCTAGATACAAATCAATGATTGGTGGATTGTTGTACTTAACTAAGACCAAACCGGATATAATGAATGCTATTTGCATTGCTTCTAGATTTCAGTCTGATCCGAGAGAAAGTCATGATATTGTTAAAAAAATATTCAAATATTTGGTAGGAACAACATAGTATGGGTTATGGTATCCAAAGGATGATGATTTCAAATTATGTGCTTATACAGACTCAGATTGGGTAGGAGATGTTGATGATCAGAAGAGCACTACAGGTGGTGCATTCTTTCTTGGGAAGAAATTGGTTTCATGGCTTAACAAGAAACAATCACTCACTTCATTATCTACTGTTGAAGCTGAATATGTAGCTTCTATAACTAACTGCACTCAAATCTTATGGATGAAGAAAATGTTGAAGGATATAAGGGTAAGTTGTGATGAGCATATTGTTATTCACTGTGATAATACTGCTGCTATTGATATGTCAAAGAATCTAGTATTTCATTCCAAATCAAAACACATTTCTATAAGGTATAATTTCTTGAAGGAAAAGGTTGAAGCAAAAGAAGTCAGGTTGGTATATATGCCTACTAAGGAACAAATTGCAAATATTCTAACTAAACCATTGCCTAAAGATACTTTTGAGTATCTCAAAGATTAGTTGGGGGTCACCACCCCTCTGACAGAGACTTAGAGATGTAGGGATGCATCAATCTGGTGAGCTTATCAAAAACATCTTCTGATCTGGGTTGATGGGATGATGCTGCTACTCAGGGGGAGTACTCAACTATTTGGTTTGGCATCAACCCATTGTCATTGATGTCAAAGGGGGAGATAGTTTTCATGTTAAAAACAAAAAATATTAGGGGGAGAGATATTTTGTTGGTTCTTGATTGTTTGGGGATATTGTTGGCATTCCTTGGCACTTGGATGTTTTTCACATTCAATGTTGCCATCAATGCCAAAGGGGGAGAATGTTGGCAACATGCTGAAATTGTTTATGTGTTGTCATTGATGTCAACATTGTGCTCTGGTTGGATATGGTTCTATCCTGGTTGGACTAGTTCTAGTTGGACTTGGTTATCAGTGATTCTAATCCAGTATGATTAGATTGGTTATTAAAATTTTGGATGGTTATTCAGGATGGTTATATTCTTGTCACATTCAGTTGGTTCATGATTTGGTGCTCCGAAAGCTATCACTTATGTTCTAGATTACCGATTGATATTTCTTGGTATTGGTTAGCTTTACTGGTTGGTGATATTTGATGATTTGGTTAAGTGATTTTGGTCTAGCTTATTGAAATGGTTCCTAACATGCTGAAGGCATTCTTGATCGTGTCCTAATTTTTTGGTGGCTTTGCATTGGATGACGTGATGATTTGGTGATCCTATTTGGATTCGGTTGGTTATTCTGTGTTATTTGCACTAAGGGTTTCTATCGATTGGTGAAACGTGTTGATATGGGTCTTAGTGGAATTTCCAACGATTATAATTGTTTGGGATTTTGAATTAGGTCCATGCTATGTAATGTAAATTATAATATTGGTCTAGTGCGACACACTAGAGTTCCCACCCTGCTTCCCAATGATATATCATCTTGGCTTCTATAGTAATCTCTACATCGAGAATATAATTGAACCCTCCTTGTGCCTGCATGCATAGGAAGGTAGGCCTCTGGCTTCTATGGGTATTGCCTGTAAACAAGGATGTGATGAAATTTTTGTAATTATAGTTTATGGGTTTAGGGTTTAGCCAACCTTGTTATCAAGGTTGATGATCTGTATTTATAGGTGACTTATTCATGTAATTTGGGTATGGTATAGTTATGTCTGTATTATCAAAGAGAGGTAATTGTGTGAACATAGATATATCATTCAATGAAGGGTTGTGAAGTTTTTAGAGTTGCAGGGTAGATATCTATGCTTAATCGGAACTGTATCAAGCATTAGGAGATGCTATTCTCACAGTTCATTTTCTCCGGAGTGTAGTCCGATGTTTATGTAAGTCAGTGAGACTTCCCTTTTGTGATGAGCAATGAGCTCTAGGCAATTGGCTTGATTGCAAGTGCAATCCTCATTGTAATTATTTCACATACTGCTGCAAAAGTATTATCTAACTGTGGGTAGGGTTTCCCACCACGGTTTTTCCCTTTATCGAGTTTTTCGTGTCTATATATTGGTGTTGTGTGTTCTGTGCTTTCATGCTTTATCTTTCACTGTGCTGTTTATATTGTGCTTCGGTAAATAGTTTATAAATTGCATTAATTATTTATACTTGTGGAAAACTAATTTACCCCCCCTCTTAGTTTTCCTTTGGTATCAGAGATTCTAACATAAGCATGTGTCAATGAAATATCATTACTTGAGAGAGCAAGTCAGTGAAGAGAAGGTAAAGCTGGAGTATGTATCTACAAAGGAATAAATACCTGATATTTTCACTAAGCCTTTGCCTGCAGATACATTTGTCTACTTAAGAGACAAGTTAGGGGTATCCACCCCTCCTGATGAGAACTAGATGCATTGAGTTGCATCAATCTAGTGGATTTCAGAGCTTTACTTTTTATCCGGATTTGTGAGTTGGTGCTGCTCCTTTGGTGGAGTAGTCTGTTGACTTGGTTGTGTATCCCAGAGGGAGAGAGATTCATGTTTCTATTTTTGAGGGAGAGTTTGGTTATCTATTTTGAGAGCTTTGGCATTGCTATCAAGGGGGGAGAGAGATCATGTGAAAAATTGTTTTATATGTCCTGATCTTAGGGGGAGTTTGCTGGAGATATTTTTTTTCTTTGCATTGATTGTTTTTCACATTCATATGTTGCCATCAATGTCAAAGGGGGAGATTGTTGGATATTGCTGGTTATTGTTAGAGTAAAGTAATTAATTAACTTTGCTCTCCTCTTAAGATTTCTCTTTATGCATACATTAGTCATTTAATAATTAATATTTAATTATTAAATGCTCACACCTTAGGGTTAGGTTTTCCTTTTGGTGTTGATCTCCTTTATAAGGATTGATCTCTTGTATTATTCATATTCTTGATTCATTTTTTCTCTGATAATACATCTTTTCTCTTTGTCAGAGCCAAAACCCTTGTATTCATTCTCTCTCTTTCTCTGTGACAGGTTTCTTGCATGCAGGTTTCTTTTGGGTTCTGTGGATTTGTATTTCTCAAATCCTACATGGTATCAGAGCTGGATCTGCTGCAGCTTGTTCAGAATTTTGAAAGATTTTGAGATCCAGGTTTTGGTTGCATCAGATCTGTGTTTGTCTTCTGTTTTTTATTTTGGAATAGGGGGTATTTTTTTTCGGTGCACTTTGAGCCCAAACGGACCTCATTGTTGAGCTCGTAGCGCCCAAAAACCCCTATTTCCATATAAAATTCGTCCGATTTGGACACAGTTGCACTAGGAGGCAAATTTTTTTTGGCCCCAAGGCCGTACGGCCCTAGGGCACGAAAACCGAGGCGGAAAAATCAAAAAAATAAAAAAAAAAAATATAAAAAATGCAGGTTTTTTAATCTAAAAACGCGCAGCCCAGCCGGTGCGCTTCCAGGCGGCCCCCCGCCCGGCCACCGCCGCCGTCGGCGGTATCCTCCGCCGCGCCGCCAGTGCAGCACCCGCAGCCCGCGCGCCGCCAGCAGCCCGCCCGCGCGCCGCCGCCAACCCGCCCGCGCCCAGCCAGCGCGCGGCCCACCGCCAGCCGCGCCGCCCCCGCGCCACCGCCCCCTGCGCCCGCCCCTGGTCGCCCAGAGGACCAGGGGCTTATTCTTTTTAAGCCCTTGAGGGCTTAAAGGGCCTATTTGGGCTTTTTTGGAGCAGTTTTACTAAATCGGGTATAACTCGGGCATTTTAACTCGGATTTTCAAATGAAAATAGGCGTTGGAAAGCTGGTTCCAAGCCCGATCTAAAAGATGCAGATCTATTTTTCTGATTTTTTCGTTTTGTAGTGTTTTTTGCCAGTCGAAGTCAGAACAAGTTTTTTGCACTCCAGGAGCCATATCTTTTGCATACGGACTCCGTTTTTCGAAAGCGAATAGGCGTCAGAAAGGTGGTTCTATGCTATTTTCAGATCTACAGTCTATTTCATCAAAAAAATCTTCAGGTGCTCCAAATTTTGTCTCAACCCGTTATTGCTTTCTATCATTTTCTGGCTTTCAGTTTGTACTGGGGATTAGTTTTTTGCATTGTGGGGGGGTGTTTTCTCTTGCTTTCTGTTATTTACATCAGAAAACTAGAATTTACAAACACCAATACAAAAAAATCAAACCCCCTTCTGCATCTTCTGTCTAGTTCTGAAAGACCACTTAATAATAATTAAAAATTCAGAGCAGTTGAGGCACAGTTCACAGGATGGCAGACAGACCTATTGAATCTCTCACACCGCATAATTACCACACTTGGAAGGGTCGCATGATGACTCTTCTCCAGTCAAAAGGGTTATGGTCCTGTTTGGATGAGGTTCAACCTCAGTTGACACGTCCTTTTGAGATTATGCAGCACAGGAACAATATGGATCAGGCTATGGGATTGATGGCTTTACACATTTCCGACAGTCTCCAGTTTCATCTTGAAGGTTGTATCACTCCTCGAGCCATTTGGACCAAGTTTGAGGGACTTTTTGGAACTGTCAACGAGTTCAGAGCTTTGCAGCTTGAGGCAGAGTTAACTTCCTTGGTACCTGATTCATTTCCTTCTATTGAGGACTTTCTGATGAAGTTCAAACAGCAAAGATCTATCTTGCAGGGTTGTGGTAAGACTAAGACTGATACAGAGTGCATTTTCCTGATTCTCTCCAAGCTTCGGGGTCCATTTCAGATCTTCTCTTCGACCTTCTATTCCACCATGGATGCCTTGGGTGCTCGACATGTCATGCCTTCTTTTGAGGTCTTTTGTGATCGTCTGACTCGTGAGCAAGCTAAACTTAAGCAGTTGGATTCACTTTCAGGTTCACAGAACCAAGCATTGGTAGCCTAGTCCTCCAAAGGAAAACAGAAGCAGAAACCGAAGCCTAAGAAAGATTCAGAGGCTAGTGAGAATCCCTCCAAGCCACCACCTAAGTTTGATTCAAAACCACAGTCCAATTCTAAACAGGGCAAATCTTCAAAGTCTGGTGAGTCTTCCTCCAAGACTAAGAAGAAATCAGGTGATCCTTGCAGTTTTTGTGGCAAGGAAGGACATCCCGTTTCCAGGTGTTGGAAACGTTTAGAGGCTTTGGAGGAAGCCATGCAGCAACATAATATCAGTGCACCACAGCCTCCTTCACAGCCCACAGGGAAAGGTCATGCTCTTTCTGCACGAGCATTGTCCTTAGCATCCACTTGGGTTCTAGATTCTGGTGCCTCTCACCATATGACACACACACAGGATTTGGTCACCGCTCTTGCTCCTACAGGCACTAGACATATTGCAGTTGGTGACTCAGCACAACTTTCCGTTCAGGGTTCAGGTACTGTTTCATTGGATGGTGGTTGTCTTCAGGATGTGCTTTTGGTTCCTGACATTTCGACAAACCTTCTATCCGTTTATCAGATTTGCCACTCTGGCTCTGGTAAGACAGTTGAGTTCTCTCCACATGATGTGGTTATTCGAGATCTTCATGATCCTGACTTGGTTGTGGCTACTGGGAGTGTGGATTCTGCATCTCACTTATATAGTTTTGATGGCTTTGAGAGTTTAGACACTGTTGGTTCCTCTCTTATAGCACATGCAGATTCAGTGAGCAGGCTTTGGCATGAGCGTTTTGGTCATGTCAATTACAGATATCTACAACAGATGAGTACACAGGCACTTGTGATTGGGCTTCCACAGATTTCTTGTACAAATGGTGTATGTCGTGGTTGTGTCCTTGGCAAACATCATCGAGATCCTTTTCCTAAGGGTCGAGCCTCTCGTGCTAAGGCAGCCCTAGAGTTGGTACACAGTGATCTTATGTCCTTTCCGACTCCTTCTTTTTCAGGGGCCCGTTATGTACTCACTTTTATTGATGACTTCTCCAGACGTACATGGGTGTACTTTCTTAAGTACAAGTCTGATGTCTTTGACTCTTTCAGGAAGTTTAAGACATTTGTGGAGAAGCAATCTGGACTTTCTATCAGGAGGATACGCACAGATAATGGGGGGGAGTATGTAAATCAGGCTTTCAAAGATTTTTGCATTGAGCATGGTTTACAGCATCAGTTTACAGTTCCTTATACCCCTCAATAGAATGGTGTTGCTGAGAGAAAGAACAGAACCTTACGGGAGATGGCAAATTGTATGATACAGTCTCGAGCTATGAGTTCTTCATTTTGGGCTGAGGCAGTCAATTGTGCCAATTATATTCAGAATCAGATGCCCCATAAGGCATTACGACATATGACTCCTGAGGAGGCTTGGACCCATGTCAAGCCTGATGTTTCTACATTCCGAGTTTTTGGTAGTGAGGCTTGGGCATTTATTCCTGATGCTCAACGGAATGCCATGGAGAGGAAGAGTCGACCACTCATATTTGTTGGCTACTGTGAGGATGTTAAGGTATACAGGTTGTTTGATCCTGATTCCAGAGAGGTCTTGTTTCGACGGGATGTCCAGTTTGATGAGTGCTATCCTCAGATGGATTCTCCATCACCAGCTTCTCCCTCATTGCCTACTCCTTCCTCTTCATCTCTTGAGGATTACTTATCTCTTGAGGATGATGTAGATCATGATCCACCATCTCCACCACCACTAGTTGCTCCGTTTTTGCTGAAGTGGGCCCGTGATACTGTTGATGCAGCTGGTTCTTTGGCAGGTGATCCTTCAGATACTCTCGCACTCGTGCTCAGACATCTGGTTCTAGTCTTTTGAGTCATATCCTTTCAAATGATCCTCAAAAGTTTTCAGAGGCGACAGGACACCCAGAGTGGGATAGGGCCATGGATGAGGAGTATTCTTCTTTGATGAAGAATCATACTTGGGATCTTTGTCCTCTTCCTAAGGGAAGAAAGTTGGTTCGGTGCAAGTGGGTGTATCGTACCAAGTATGCTGCAGATGGTTCTATTGATAAGTATAAGGCCCGTCTTGTTGCGAAGGGGTTTTCTCAGGTAGAGGGTATTGACTACTCTGAAACCTTTGCTCCTGTCGCCAAGATGATTTCTATACGCCTGGTACTTTCACTTGCAGCTTCACAGGGATGGACAGTGTTTCAGATGGATGTGAAGAGTGCCTTCTTGCATGGAGACCTTCATGAGGAGATCTATATGGAGCAGCCTCAGGATTTTGTGCAGGACACTTCTTTGGTTTGCAGACTTCGACGTTCATTATATGTTCTCAAACAAGCCCCCAGGGCTTGGTATGAGAAGATGGACTCCTTCTTGCTTTCCTCGCACTTCACACGCTGTCATTCCGATCACATAGTCTATATTCAGTGTCAGGAGGGTGATCTTTTGATTCTAGTGCTGTATGTAGATGATCTCATCATTACAGGTAGCTCATCCTCCATGATTCAGAGTGTTCAGAGAGCTTTGATGGAGCAGTTTGAGATGACCGATCTTGGTCTCTTGCACTTCTTTCTGGGTCTACAGGTTATTCAGTCTTCGGATGGGATTCCATTTTTCAGGAGAAGTATGCTCTTGATATGCTTCAATGATTTGGCATGCTTGATTGCAAGTCTGCCCCCACTCCATTTCAGTCAGGTGTTGTTTTGTCTTCCACTTGCTCTACTCCTTCAGTAGACCCCACTTTATACAGGCAGTTGGTTGGTAGTCTGTTGTACCTGACACATTCTCATCCCGATCTTTCCTTTGCGGTTGGCCTTGTCTCTCGGTTCTCCCATGATCCTCATGAGAGCCATTGGCAAGCAGCCAAACGTATTTTGAGATATATTCGGGGCACCACACATTATGGCATTCACTACTCTTCAGGATCCCCTCATATCATTGGCTTCACTGACTCCGATTGGGCTGGTGATGTCAATGATCGGAAGTCTACTTCTGGCTTCGTTTTTTGCCTTGGTTCTGGTCCTATCACATGGTCTTGCAAGAAGCAATCCGCTATTGCATTATCATCTACAGAGGCTGAGTACCGAGCAGCAGTGTTAGCCAGTCAGGAGGTTTTATGGCTTCGACAGTCGATGATAGAGTTTGGGTTTCCTCCAGATTGTCCCACTATTCTTTGGTGTGACAACCAGAGTGCCATTCACATTTCACGCAACCCAGTGGAGCATCAGCGGACAAAGCACATTGAAATCCACATGCACTTCATCAGACAGTTGATTCAGGATGGTTCTCTCATCTTGGAGTATATTCCTACAGAGGAGCAGGTTGCTGACATCTTCACTAAACCTTTGGCATCTCCGCGCTATCTTCAGTTGCGCTCAATGCTTGGGGTGAAGGAAGTTGTCCTTGAGGGGTCTCAGTGAGGCCTTCCTTCCTTCATGTTTTCTTTTCAGCATGATTCTTTATCTCTTTTTGGAGAGGAGTTTTTTCCCACTGGGTTTTCTCCTTTACTCCACTTTATAGAGATTTTCTTGTATTCGGGTACCTCATCAGGCCTTGTTGCCGGGACCCTCTTTTGCATTGTAGTTCCTTTGCTTTCTTCTGCATTGTTTGTAGCTGCATTGTAGCTCATCTTAAGGGGGGGTGTTAGAGTAAAGTAATTAATTAACTTTGCTCTCCTCTTAAGATTTCTCTTTATGCATACATTAGTCATTTAATAATTAATATTTAATTATTAAATGCTCACACCTTAGGGTTAGGTTTTCCTTTTGGTGTTGATCTCCTTTATAAGGATTGATCTCTTGTATTATTCATATTCTTGATTCATTTTTTCTCTGATAATACATCTTTTCTCTTTGTCAGAGCCAAAACCCTTGTATTCGTTCTCTCTCTTTCTCTGTGACAGGTTTCTTGCATGCAGGTTTCTTTTGGGTTCTGTGGATTTGTATTTCTCAAATCCTACAGTTATTGCTATTGCTAGGATATGTTGTTGTCATTGATGTCAACATATTCCTATGTATTGATCCGGTGATTGCAGATTGGGAAGATCTTATGATCCAGTTTGTAGTGTTAGTTTTGCTGATCACTGTTTTGCAGAGTTCAATATATCCTCCGGTATATTCCGGTGTGAGAAGACCTTGTGCTGAGATTTTGGGATATTTCTTGGGATGGTCTTGTGTATCTTAATTTTAGATGGATTGTGATTTGGTTCTTTGCAAGTTATCTTTCTTCATGACAATTGCTGATTGGTTGTGTTCTTAAGCTTTCAGACATTGAACGATAAAGATTCGATAAGTGGTGTTGGTGCAGTTATTCCTGATGGTTATAATGTGCTTGATGGTGTTTCCTAGTTGTGTCCTATTTGTTTTGGTGATCTGCATTGATCTTTGTGCGAGTATTGGTGGTTTCTATGAACTGGTGATGATTTTTGTGTTATGCAGTTTTCTTGGTGGTGTAGCGTGTTGCGGTTGATCTTGGCGTGATTTCCAGTGGAGTTGAGAATTTGGGAATTTGATTTAGGTTCATATTATGCTATGTAAATCATTATATTGGTCCAATGGTCGATCTTTGTATTGTGTGATGTAATTTTGTAGTTGAGGGTTGAGGGTTTAGTCAACCTTGTTATCTAGGTTGATGAATTGTATATATAGGTGATATATTGATATTGTTTGGGTGTAGGTTTTGTGTCTACATTATTAGAGAGTAGTGTATGTGCGATAAAGTGATTTATCCTTCGGTGTTGAGATTGAGGTGAGATTGGCATTGCAGGGTAGACAATTGTGCTTAACAGAAACTGTAATCAGGCATTTGGAGATGCTATTCTTTCAGTTCATTTCTTCTGGATTGTAGTCCGAATCTTGTTGTAAGTCAGTGAGACTTCCCTGAGGTTTGTAGCCTTTCGGGCTATTATATTTGAGCAGTGAACTCTAGGCATTGTGCCTGAATGCATGTGCATTCCCCATTGTAATATTTTCACATACTACTGCAGAGTATCATCTTACTGTGGGTAGGTTCCCACCGTGGTTTTTCCCTTAACCGAGTTTTCCACATCAAAATCTTGGTGTTGTGTTTTGTGCTTTCGATTTGCTTATCTTTGTTATTATTGCAGTTTATCATATTAGTGTTTTGTGATTAAGTACTATATTCTGATGAAGACTGACTAACCCCCCCCTCTCAGTCTTCCTTCTTGGTTGCTGCTAACACTTACAACAACAAATATCTTCTATGAATCAATCCAAGTATAATGTGCCCACATTTGATGTAGTGAGCCAATTATCCAATGACAATGTTAGAGCCATCCCTTCCAAACATGTAGAAGTCCCTCAATTGGAACTTTATAATGGAAAAGGTGATCCTTTAACTCATGTTAAAACATTCCAAACTTTGTGTAGTGACTTTGATCATGATCAAAGGTTGTTAGCAAAATTGTTTACTAGAACATTAAGGGATAGAGCTTTTCAATAGTATTCTTCTTTTCCTCCTTATTGTATTACTTCTTTTCAACAACTGGCTAATTCTTTTATTTAACAATTTCAAAGTAACATTGGTCCTAAAGTTACTTTGATTGATTTAATGCATTGTAAACAAGGTGTTAAAGAAAAAGTGACTGATTTTATTGGTAGATATAAGCATTTATATTCTTAGATTTCTTTTCCTATGCCTGATCAAGACATTCGAAAGATTTTCATTGCTAATTTACAAAAAGACATTAGGGATAAACTTCTCTTAAGTGAATTTATGTACTTTCCACAATTGTGCACAGTACTTTGCAATTATCAAATGACTGTGAGTCAATTGGAACAATCATATCCTTCCATGGCTCTGAGTGATAAGGGTGATAGTGCTCAACAACTGTTTGCAAATTTTAAACCAAACAAAGGATTCATCAAATTCAATGACAACAACAATAACAATCGATTCGTAGGTGCTACAGGTGTGCCTTTGCCTAAATCCTTTATAAGAGAAAATGAGTTTACTCCTTTGAATGAATGTTTGCATAGAATTGTCTCAATTAATACAAAAGAATGTCTTAAAACTTCCTCAAATCAAACCAATCGATCCATCTAAAACAACTTTCCCATACTTTGATGGTAAATCTTTTTGTCAATATCATCGTCAGCCTGGTCATGATACTAAGAAGTATTTTTCATTGAGAAGTAAGATTCAAGAATTGATTTATAACAATACTATATCTGTGGCAGGTGTGAATGATAAATGAAACAAATCCGTAGCTCCTCCTAATTAGAACCTTCAATATTTTACTGATCCTTTACAATCCCATTCCACTAATGTGATTGAAATTGATCATCTTGCTTTCTCTCCCAATGATGTTGGCCTTGAAGCTAATAACATGGTGAACCTTGTAGATCAATAAGAACCTCCTAAGGATTTGTGCATAATATTCAAGATCCTAGTGAGACCACTAATGCATTTGATGACCCATTATACATAAGTGCAAAAATCAAAGGTATACCCGCCAGAGGAGTCCTTATTGATCTTGCTTGCATGGTTAATGTGATAACTAAAGAATTTATTTATACTTTGGAATTGCATCAAGTGATATATGATGATATTGATGTGATATTTAAAGTTTTTAATGGCTTCTCTTGTCCTGCTATTGGTTCTATAACACTTCCTATTGATGTTAGCACTAAATGCTTAGATGGTAAATTTGCTATCATTTCTACATTTGATCAATTTCATGTGAAGTTGGGACATCCTTGGCTCTCTTCCATGAAAGAGATCACTTCTACTATCCATAAGTGTTTGAAATTTCCTCATAATGGTGAAATCAAAACTGTTAATCATAGCATATTTCAACTAACAATGAGGCGTAGAGATGTTTGTCTTGGTTATTTTTGGAAATTGGAAAAATAAAATGATTTTATCCTTGAGTAAACCTATAAATTCAACACTTACCATTCCTCTTGATGATCATATACCCCTTCTTGAGGATAATATTGTTCTTCCTCCTAAGGAAAGAAATAATCTTCTTCCCAGGGAGGCATCTATTCCTTCTCCTAAAGAGAAGGGTATCCTTTCACCCAAGAAAAGAGATATCCTTCTTCCTAACAAATAACCCATTACTTCTCCTATGGATGAGTCTTCTCTTCCTCCTAAAAAACAAACTATCCCTCCTAAGGCTAGACCTATCCCTCCTCCTCATGATGGACTTGGTCTCCTTCCTACACCTCCTATCCCTCCTTTATATGGTGTGGTTCCTCCTCCTTCATCTTATAGAGAGAAGCGACCGACCTCTCCTATTGTCCAACCTAAAAGACCTCAACCCATTCATCCTTCCCTAAAAGAAGAGACAAAACCTATACCTAATGAACCTAACCCTCCTCAACCTTCAACCAAGACTAGACGAAATCGTTGTGCGAGAGAACATCGATGTTGGCATTGTGCTAGAGCTCATGAAGTTTCTTCCTAAACTATTTCTTCTCCCAAAAAACCAACAATTGACATGATTCCATTTTCTCCTAAACATGATATTCAACCTAATTCTCCAAGACGTAAAATGCTTAAGACAAATGATGGTTCTACTTCTATTCCTATTAGAGATCCTATTCTTATTAATCTTGATGAATAAATAGGTGAAAATGTTCTTAATGATGAAAATGTTTATCCTAATATTTCTGATGATGATTATGAATATGTTGACGTTGACAATGACTTATCTGCAAAATTTTCAAAAGCATTAATCCTAGCTCCTAGTAATGAAAAAAGTGACTTATGATTAGAGCATGGTCCTTGTTTGGAACTTGTGATAGCTCCATCTACCGTGCTCGATGTGGCTCCTCTTGCATGTTGTCCATCTTCCTGAAATAGTGATCAACAAGATTGGGGGGAGGATGATGTGCTTGATTAGCTTCATTAGCACTACAGACTCTCTCTCTCTCTCTCTCACACATCTCTTGCTTGTTTGTGACCTTGTTCTATTTTTTCTCCCTATTCTTCTATTTGTTGTCCCTAGTGTTGTCTACTTGAGGATGATGCAAAGCATTGAGATCTCTTTTGGTCTCTATTAGGATTCCCAAAGATACTAAGAGGGGGGGGGGGTGAATCAGTATCTGACTGGTATAAGAATTTAGTTGAATTATAACATGAAAAGCATATCAAAATTGTGTACCAGTAAACCAAAAATAATGCAGTAAATAAGAGCAATAACCACAACATAAGAGACACACCATAACACAGTATTTTTAATGAGGAAACCTGGTGTGGGAAAAACCTCGGTGGGATTTGTGACCCACAATATTCGCTTCCTGGCTAATAAGGGAATATTACTGTTTACAATAGGGGTCTGTACATGCAGGAAGGCCAAGTTCCTAGAGCTCACTGCTCAGTTATAAAAGAAGTCTCACTGACTTACAAAAATGGATTATACAAATCCAATGTCTTGTTCTGCTTCAGATCGACATCTACTATGCCAGATTCAGTACCGGTTTAAGCTCTACAATATACATAAACCCTTATCCAATATCTACCTTACAATTCACATATTAGGTCTGCGTTAATCCTTCCATCTTATCTATCTAAATTATCTACAATGATCTCATACTTATATGAGTCATATTACAATCCGGTAAGTCGGCTTACAAAAGATTTTACAATTAAATACAAAATACATTTAAACAAAATTCCTGTCAGCCATGGTGCCGGTGATCAATCTTTTCAGTGCCGATGATCTGTGTGCCGGTGTGGGTGCCTGCCGAAATCATAGGATTGTAAGGTTGCCATCAATGACAATACCTTCAATCACCTACAATTTCTCATTGGAGTGTGCATTTGCCAATAGTCTCTCCTATGTTGACTCAAAAGATACATGTGTTCCCTTCTTCCATGGTGGTTTCCTCTCTTTGGGGGATGAGGATGATTCTATGCATATATATATACATGATATACACAAGTTATCATAAAAAGCATACTGACTCCAAATTTAGGTGAAGCCACCTCGTGTTTGTGTTCATTATCCTTTGATTTGTCCTCTCTTGGGGGCCTAAATTAATGTGATAACGTGCTTGTCTTCTTTGGGTGTATCCTACCTTACAACATTTTCTCCCGATAAGGCGTACACAATCACTTTAACGTGGGGGCACACACTCCGCTCATGATTCTCTCTTTTGGTAGTTAAAGTAACTTAGCAAACTTTTTCTTTGCTTTGTAATTTTTGGTGCCTTTTCATGACTCATAGTAAGAGAACCTTACTAGTTGTAGTCATGGTTCTCTGTTTCTCTCATGATCTTCCCTTTTACCTTATCATTGAAGTCGTAAGACCCTAAAGTCCACTAGGGAATTGGTGAATCTTACCTCCTTGATGTGGTGAAATTTTTTCAATTTGAATTCCTTGTACTTTTCTAACAATATTTGCATAAGCTTATACTTCGGCTAAAGTGGGGGCTAAATGTAATGCCATAAAATTGAACCCCTTATAATTTTCAACTGCATTTGGGTCTTCGACTTAGTGTTTGCGCCCCTCGGTTGATTGGAGACTTGAATATGCTCATGCACATCAAAAATACATTGCAAATCAACCCTGCACTTTTCCTACACCTTGATCCTGCCCCAAAATAGGGAATGACCAGTGCGTGGTGACCTAGGACCCATTAGGACTAGGGCATGGTGCCCTAGGATCTCCTATTTGGGACCTTCCTTGATCCTCTCCCCTTGGAACTAACTCAAATTTGAAGTGGGAATTCCCTCCTATGACGGTCCAAGTCAAAAAATCAGTCAATTAAACCCACTAGCAGGTATATAAGAGGGATTTCCCCTCTCATTTGACATCTAATGACATTCAATCAAGCATCTAAGAATTCAAGAGATCAAGCATTTAAGAGCAATTGAGGATTTTCAGTCTTCCTTCAAGCTTTGGAGCAACAATAGAGACAAGATTTCAAAAATTGAAGTGGAGATCAATATTCTACTTCATAAAACCCCAATTCCATGTGGAGGCAAGCACAAATTCACAATGAGGTATAAGCATTTCAATTTCAGTTAATTCAACATCCCCTCAAAGAGGAGGATTTCTACTTTCAGTCCTTTCATTTATATTATTTCAACCACTTCGTTAATTCCAAACTAAGGTTTGATATGAAGACAAACCCCTCTTCCCAACATATTTATCTTTCTTTGTGTGTGCAAGAAACATGTGCGAAGTTGTACTTTTGGAATTAAGCTTTATTTGTAGACACGAAAAAACCCTTTTCGACGTGTAGAAAGTTCGAATGACCGATAGAAGGGCCCCCCTATCTAGACACATGGTCCTTGCAACTTTTATTGGATTTCGCATAGAAGCTCTGAATCATCTCAAACTTCTCAGATCCAGTGCACGACTGAATCCCAAATTTGAAGCTCACCGTTTTCACATAATTTGTCTTCATTTTCAATACTTTGTCTTAATTCAATCAATCAACTTACAAAAGAGGGCCAGTTGCATTCTAAGCACAACCAATCTACTTAGTATTCAATCCTTGCATCATTTAGAATTGGATCTAGTAGATTCATCCCCCTCTTTTGAACGTAAAGTCCCCCAAGTTAAAATTAAACCTTAGTTAAGTTCCCACCTTTCTCTCAAGCGGTGAATTTGGCTAAGATTCCCAATTTTCTACTTTACATAAGGTAAAACCTTAATTGTTGTGGTTTATGTTGATGACATAATTGTTGGCCGATTGGTGGAATTAATTATGTGTTGCATTTATGTTTTGTCATTGATGTCAACACTAGCTGTTTGGATGCTTTACCAACACCCTTCTGGTCCTGGTAGGTTAAGTGGTTTCTGGTTAACTTGGATCTGGTATGATTTAGTAGGCTCCAGTATAGTATGGTGATGGAATTGGCTTGTTCATGATACTTATACTCATATTTGGTCAATTGGTTTTGGTCTTGTGATTGGATGCTATCCTGCTTGCTTAGAAGATTGGTTTCTGGTTCCGACGAGGGTTTCACTGATAGAGATTTTTGTGGAGATCTTTGATGAAGTGCATAAGTGGTGTTGGTGCAACTTCTGATAGAGTTTCAAGATGCCGTTGGTGATCATGTTCGAGACTTGGTATTTGGAGATTATTGCTGAAGCGTGTGGACCTATACTTGGTCCCGGTTGATCTAGGTTATGGACCAACTTTAATGTAAAGTATGGATAGGACCTATTGATGTATTTTCGGGATGTCTTATGTGTTGATATTACTTGTTTGGTCTAAGGCCAACATGGTTTGTAATTATGTAATTGGTTTATTGTTTGGTGGCCAACCTGATTGTTTATGGTCGAGGGTTTGTATAAATAAATGTAAGATCTCATTGCAGATCATCATGGTTAATGTAAGAGGTCATGGTCAAGGAATGTAATGTGCAAATAATGTAATATCATTGAGGCGGAGGAATTGGTTGATAATTGGAGATCAAATTGGTTTTATGTAAGAGGATTTAGTCCTCTAGTATTGAGCTTAACCGGAACTGTACTCTAGCATAGGAGATGCTATCTTTTGCAGTTCAACACTTCTCTGGATTGTAGTCTGGATTTCTATGTATTTAGTGAGGCTCCTTTTGTGATGAGCAGTGTGCTCTAGGCTGTTGGCCTTCCTACAAGTGAAGGCCCCTCCATTGTAATTCACATACTTACTGTAGAAGTATTATCTGACTGTGGGTAGGCTTCCCACTGTGGTTTTTCTCTTTATTGGGTTTTCCACGTACAAATCTTGGTGTTGTGTGGATGGTTCTTATTCTGTGATTATTGTTTATGCTTAATTGATTAACTTCTATTCTGGTATTATTGTTTTGGGTTCTGGTATTAAAGTTTTAATTGTTGAATGTTCATGTAATCCGTTACAATTGATTCACCCCCCCTCTTAGTTGTCTTCCGGTTATCTGAACCGTCTAACAATAATATTTGGAAGAAATGAAGCCATGCATAGAAAGTTTGCTAATGAGACGCAAAAGGAATTTGAGATGTTTAGGATCAGTGAGTTAAATTTCTTTCTTGGCTTGCAAGTAAATCAAAATGACAAAGGAATTCTCATTTCTAAGTCTAAACACATTAAGGAATTGTTGAAAAAGTTTGGGTTGGATAACTCCAAACTGGTGTGTACACCTATGACCATCGGATGCAAGTTGACAAAATATGATGAGTCCCCTAAAGAAGATGTAAGTCAGTACTGATCAATGATTAGAGGATTGTTATATTTGACTGCTACCATATCAGATATCATGTATGCAGTCTATTTGGCGGCTATATTTCAGCAAGTACCGGAAGAATCACATGTTGTGGTAATAAAAAGAATTTTCAGATGTCTAAAAGAAACAAAAGAGTTTGGTTTGTGGTATCCCATTAATTATGATTTCACTCTAACAACTTATATAGATGTAGATTGGGTCAGAAGTGCTAATGACAAGAAAAGTACAAGTGGTGGAGCATCTTTCTTGGTTCCCAGTTAGTTGCCTGATCAAGTAAGAAGCATGATTCTGTCTCTTTATCTATAGTTGAATCAAAATATATTGCAACATCTTCATGTTGCACACAGATCCTATGGATGAAGCAAACTTGAAAGGATATTGGTGTAAGATTCAATGAACCCATCTTGTTTATGTGTGATAATAATAGTGTGATAAACATCTTCAAGGATCCAATACAACATTCTAGAGTAACACATATATCTATTTGGCATCTCTTCTTGAGGGAAAAGGTGTTGTATAATGAAGTAAAGCTTGAGTATGTACCTACAAAAGAGCAGATTGTAGATATCTTCATGAAGGAATTATGTAAAGATACTTTTGAGTATCTTTGACAAAGGTTAGGGGTATTACCCCTTCCTAATTTGAACTAATGTACATTCAGATGTGCATTGGTGTAGTGAATTCCTTGTATATTCTTATTTGGACCGATGCTTGGGTGCTTCCTCTTAGGGAGAGCTAGAGTGAGTTTGATAGGGGGAGTTATGCCCGCCTTTGTCCTTGATGTCAAAGGGGAGAGAGATATGCAGAGATGTGAGATGTGCAAAGTTGGTGATTTGATGATGTAGAGAGAGTTATGTGTTTGTTTATTGTTGATGGATGTTGCCATCAATGACAAAGGGATGCAAAGATGTGAGATGTGTACATTTTCTAATCTAATGATGTAGAGAGAGTTATGTGTTTGTTTGTTGTTGATAGATGTTGCCATCAATGAAAAAGGGGGAGATTGTTGTAAATGTGTTGTTGATGATTATGATTGGTTGTCATTGATTTCAACATAATGGTTATGATTGATGTCAACACATAGTTTTGGTGGTGGTGATCTGGAAGACGTGTTCCTAGAATATTTGATGCTCCGGATGATGTGTTTCAGTGTGGATTGATTAAGTTAATGGTGATTTGGATTTCTATGTTTGTAGGATATGATAGTTATTGATTCTATTCATAAGTATTTTGGTTCCATTCTTTTTTTTTTCATATTAGGTAGCGCTATTTTGGGTCCAAATTAAGTCTGGAATTCGAGGATGAGTAACAAAATTTGTGTAGCATGTAAGTCATGATTTGGGTCTGAAATATGTGATGAATGTAACATGTTGGTTTTATCGTTGATGTGTGTTGTGGTATGGTCTACTTTTCATTCCTTCCCACCACCACAATGTTTATTGTTGACCTATTTTAGATCTTTGTCTTGGATAACTTAAAAGATTATGTTTCCCAAAGACAATATATATATATATATATATATATATATATATATATATATATATATATATATATATATATATATATATATATATATATATATATATATATATATATATATATATATATATATATATATATATATATATATATATATATATATATATATATATATATATATATATATATATAAGGATGATCCTGGATGAATTAGTGTGACAAGTGTCCGTGGAAATTGTATGGAAGATGTGAGATATTAAAAAAGGAAAGATCTGATTATTGATGATATGCGAAGTGTGTTGAGGCACCAAAAACAATTCTAATATTGCAAATTATGTTACAGTGGTGGATTATTTTTCTTTCTTTCTTTCTTTGCCTTTTCTAGGCATTGAGCCCTCCTACAATGAACATTTTGGTAGTGAGCCACCCTTATTAAAAACCACCTTAACCGGTGTCACCTTAATCAATGTTATATATTGAGAACTAACTTTCTCTGTGGTTTTCCTTTCTTGGGTTTTCCTCATCATATCTGGTGTTCAATGTGTGATCTATTATGTGTATATGTTTTCATGTTATATTTGTATTATTTAATTCTATTGGTTATTCCAGATGTGTAAGAGAATTGAAGAAAAAGTTAACATTGACAACTGATTCATCTTCCCCTCTCAGTTGCTCAGATATTTAACACAACATAAGAAGCTAACTTTATCTTTATCACTTATCCCAAACTTTCCTTTTCATCAAGCGAAGCACCCTAAGGATGGAAGAGGAGAAGGTACTATGGATGAAAGATAGACCCTCTAAGGACACACTCACAACAACTGCACAAGAAGCTTCACACCTTTTTCTAATCTCATTTATTTTGAAGAAGCAATTTCTTTATGCAAAAAAATATTATTTAGTAATTAGGTCACATATTCTTGCCTAAGAACTATTACAATCTATATTGTTTCTTAGTTTAGCTTATATTCATTAATGCTTTCTTAGGTATATTAGATTTTGGCTACTTTCTTTACTTTCCTCACAAATAGATCAAATTCATTCAAAAACTTTATTGAAAACATGAGAAAAGTGTAGCATAAATTGCATTTGAAAATCCATATATGAGTTGTTTTTTGCATGTAGTTAAAGGAAAAAGGAGAAAGTAGATAGAAGCTTAAAAAAGGAAGAACAAGATAAAATATTTGTTGCATGCATTTATAATAGAACATTTGGTTAGGATAAAATAAAACATCCAAAAAATAAAATTGAAAGAGAAAACCTTCAATATCATCACGAGGCATCCAACAAACATTCAAGTGAAAAACAAAGCAAATAAACTCACCAATCATCACCCTTGTTCAATTTTCTATCTCTTATGTGAATTTTCACATCAAATGTGTCTAGGAATTAAATAATATTTGATTGAGTTGGTTTTGAATTAATTACAAGAAAACATGTCCCTTCTTAAGAACTTTCGAGAAGAAATGATAAACCATTGGTTAGAAAAACATTGAAGGATAAAACATAGAACCTAAACATGCTTATTTATTTCCAAAAAGAAATGAAAAATATTGAAAACTTTATCATTATTTTTTTATAATATTCTAGTTAGTTAACAAGCCTAAAACCATAACTTGTATTTAAGTTATATAATATTTAATTATAGCACAAGTTGAAATGCCATGTTTTATATATATATAATTTTGGTAAAGCACCCCGGAGTTGTGAAAAATATCAAATCATGGATTTTAGTAACTCATGTCTCACTAAATCTAAATAATAAATAGAGGCTTATCCCTCTCACTAGCATATTATAATTGAGATATGAATTTATTTATGATGGAAGATCTTTGAGTCATCAATTGTAAACTTCTACAAGAAACTTAATTTTTCTTTGTCACCTTCATCTAATCTTTCCCTCTAAGGGTCAATGTATTATCCTCTTTGGTAGATGATGCTTTCGTGACTATGTTTAAATTATTCTCTTTGTACCCAAACTTGATAGTTCAAAAAATGACTTGCTCAAATTTAACACACAATTTTTTAGATAGTAAAGCTAAATTAAGATCCTTGAGCAAGGAGGGAGGAACAAAGAGGGAATACTTGGATGCCACCTTATTTTTTGTGGAACAAATACCTAAAACATTATTATTATTGTTGTAGGGGACAATAATATGGTGATGAGATTCTGTCCCTTCCACTAATTAGGCTTGTTGAGATTAGTCCTAGATTTTTTAATTGCTTTCCTTTTGGATTGATAGGCAAGATGACATGCAAAACATATTTTGCATCTGAAATTTAATTTTTTATAATCTATTGGTTGCCTCCAAACTTTGTCCCAAACCTTCAAAATAATTTCTTTAAAGAATTCCTTTGACAGGTCCATCTCCACATAAAGGTGAACAAATATCATATGAGTTTTGTTAGAAGTCTCATTTAGTGATATATAATTTCTTCCCCTTCTATAAAAAGTTTCCAAGATGTGGAGATTCATTCATTTAGATCAATCAGTTTAGGCCAAGTAAAACCTATAGTTGAGGGCATTGAAAATTAAAAAACCTCATGCTAAAATGATCTACGAGTCCACAATTATCAATGAGACAAAAATATAGCTCTAAAAATTTGTGTGCTTTGATTGTAAGAACATTTTGGTGTGTATGCTTTCTCCTCACATTGAAAGTTAATCTTGAAGATCAAATAAACTATTTTGTTATGTTTTATTTAGTTGAAATTTTAAGGGATCAAGTCTTGTATGCTTTTCCCTCATGCTGCAAGGAGATTTTGCTAGACTTGTTCTTGCATTTCAACATTGAGGGGGATGAATTGAACCATGTGTTTTGGTGGGTTTATCTAATGTGGAAGAGATTCAAAAGACTCATCCCAAAGGAGAGTTATTATGTTTGGCACAACCTTGCTATTCAACTTGAGGGTAGAAAGTGAAGTAGAATGTATTAACCCTAACCACATGCTTGTAATAGTGCTCATTACAAAATTTGACCTCACATACCCTTGGATGTATAAAGGGAATCCCCTAACAACTTGTTTATCCTAGATATGACATTTCAGCCATGTGTAGTTTTGACGAATCGACTAGTAATAAGTATTGAGAAGTTACTCACCTAGTGTTGGCATTATTGTCGTTGATGTTAAAAGGATGTCAAATGGTTGCATAGAAGCAGGTAGATTTCAAGGGATGTCCAGAGGTTGCAGGTCGCTAAGAAGCAAATAGCATGCAATCGCGCATAACATGTAGGTTATGTTGTGCAGGGGTTTCAACCAGACTCATTGTCATGGTTTCGACCAATTCCATCGTCTTCACATGTCAGTTATGTCGACACCAGTCATCAAGTCATTTCCCAAGGGGCAATTGTTATTTGGCTCATGTGTATTTGTGGGCTCCATGTTGTGTTCATGTGCAGGGAAGAGATCGTGTGGGATAATTTATGTTCGATCAACAAGGTTGTCCCTCTTATCCCGCGGTATGGAAAAGGTCATGTGCCTGTCGTGTGGGATAACACTTAAGAGGAGAAAACAATGTTTTATCTTATCCCACATTGTCAAAGTGATCAATGATGGTTGTCCGGGATAAGAAAGTCTAAGGAGGTCAAAGCGGAAAGATGTTCCCTCTTATCCCACAGTGTCAAAAGTTACAAACAAATGTCACGCGGGACAAGGAAATAAAGAGAAGTTTGCAGACTCCCTTATCTCGCATGGGCTAAGATGCTCATTAAATGTTACATGGGATAATAAGTGAAAGCATTCCGTGGAGAGATACCTTATCCCGCATGAAGTAAGAGGCTACACAAGGAACGCGTGGGACAACTAAAGTAAAGCGAAGGATACATAGGAATTCCTTATCCCACAAGGGTTCACGACATAAATAAGACTGTTGCGGGAGAAGAGTTTAAAGGAAAGGAAAGGTTTCCTTATCTCGTGCATCTCCGCAAGGACAAGGAAAGGGTCGCGGGACAAGTGATACTTGTTAAGGCGAAAGACAATTCTTATCCCATGAGGAGAAATAGTGTCAAGAAATATAGTGCGGGACAAGGACAAGCAAAGACAAAAGGGAGAAGTCTTATCCTGCGCATGTTGAGAGACCATGCAAATGAGGTGTAGGCCAATAAAGGAAGAGAAGATCTTCTGGAGAATTATAGAAGCTTATCCTGCGTAGGAAGAACATGCATGAAGTTCAATGGATCTGAGCAGCTTGATTGTCCACATGGGCATTGACCAAGTTTGACGAGACAACTTGGCATGTACAGAGCAACACCTGTCAAAAAGATGGATGGTTCTTTTGCTAACAAAGTTGAATATTGTGATCAACTTTGTTGCCATGTCTATAAGCCGATAGACTTAGAGGTCCACATGGACGGTTGACCAGGTTTGATCAAGTGACTTGGATGTTGAATAAGAAAATATTTGCATGATGATAGGAAAACTGATCTACATGGTGGCAAACCGAATTTGATCGAATGATATGGACAAAGGAAATGGAAACATATGACACCCTGGATGATTGAAGAAGATATTTGACCCGTTGAAGTCAGTGTCGGTGGATTTCAATGTGGTAGTTGTCAAACTTTTCAGAGAGGATGTAAAATGCATTAATAGAGACCGAGTTGCAAATGGTTGATGGGCTCGAGGAAATTGATAGAGGCAAAATCAGATCAGCTAGACATATCAAGATTGCTAAAAACAACAACTTAGTACATAGCATGATTAGAAGATAGAAAAGATGCATTTAATATAGGTAGAAAGTATGAGATTAAATTCAGGATAGAGGATAAATATCTAGAGTTGGAGACCTTCAAGACAACCAACTTGAATAAAATATTCAAGATTGTTGTAGAAGATAGATCTAATGTGTGCAGAGTCAATCCAATCTAGCAGCAGCTGTAAATATGATTCAACATTAGTAGGTGTGGCTGTTGAGACAATGAAAAAGGTGGAAACAAAGATATCTCAATGTGTTAATGTATAGGAAGTGCACTGAAGTGAAGGGTGTTGTTGTTGAGAGAGAGAGAGAGAGAGAGAGTGTGTGTAGATACCAAGAGAAAACAAAGAAAATTTACAGAAGCAGAAAGTGTTAGTGCAAAGAAAGAATAGAGTATTCTAGAGAGTATTGTTGTAGTAGAGAGAAGAAGACAACCAGTTAGAGGAAGGAGAGGAAACAAAGGAAATACTTCAGCAGACTGAGAAAGTCAATCTCATGTTATGCAAAATATGTAAGTGTTACAAAACTCATTTGTAACAAGACTTTATCATTGTATTGTAAACTTGAACAATTACTGTAAATCTTTGAGTGGGTGCTCAGAGAAGGGGTAGGTGCTCCTTTAAGTAGGTGCTCATAAAAAAGGGGTTGGTGCTCCTTGGGTTGGTGCCCTAAATATTATAATCCGTTAGTCATTATGAGGCTAGATTGGAGCAGTAGACTCCACCAACTATTCTCACCGAGGTTTTTCCCACATTGGGTTTTCCTTGCACATCTGGTGTTATGTGATATGTTCCTATGTGTGTGTGTTCTTGCAATAGCAGTATTAACACACAGTTAAAAGTTTTAAAATACACTGATTCACCCCCCCTCTCAGTGTTCATTTGTGTTCTTCAATTGGTATCACAACACAGGTTCCCTTGTAGTAAAAGCTTTCTCTAGCTTAGGTAGATCCTACTTTCTGAACACAATGGCTAGAAACACATCTTCCTCTAAAGCACCTATCTTTGATGGCACCAACTATGCCTTCTAGAGTAGAAGAATGGAAACCTACCCGCCCTCTTTAGGATTTTATGTCCGGATGTCAGGTGAAAAAATGGATATACTGCTCTTCAAGTTCCTCCTACCGACCCTGATGCTAAAAGGGAATATGAGAACAATGCCAAAGATAAGAATGCAATCCTAAGTGGTCTGTCAGATACAAAGTTTTTCAAAGTCATGCATTGAACATCAGTAAAAGAAACTTGGGACAGGCTGCAAAAAATATATGAAGTATATGTCAAAGTGAAGGAAGCTAAGCTAAGAACTCAGTTTCAAAGCCTAAAAATGAAAGAAGAAGATAAAATAGTTGATTACCTACAAAGAGTGGATGAGATAGTAAGTGCTATAAGAGGATTTAGAGAACAAGTTTGTAGCGTCGTAAATTGTACGCACTTGCTAGGGTGGTACAATTTCACACCTAGTTTAGCACCCGCCTTAGTGCATTTTACATTTTGCATTGCATCTCTCCTTTAGCACTTAATCAATAAAATTAATTAGGTCTAAGGTCTTATTTCATTGTCCTCTACATCATAAAGTTGGGCCCTTTCGTTAAAGCATGCCCTTTTCATCTTATTCCTCCAATACATCACTCAATCAAAAACGCTAATTAAGTCCTATTTCGAACTTGGGGGCTTGGTTTTGGGGGTCAAAACATCTCGAAATCACCTGTAACTTCAGGATTCTCTCTAAAATCATCATATCCGACGGCCTTGAAAATTTGGTGAAAAGTTGTCGGGACCGTGGTGCCCGGAGTGCACATGGTCCCGGACATTTTTTCTGAAATTTTAGGAGCACAATCCAATCATAAAATAAAGCTTAACCCCAAGAAATTGGTGGGATATTCAATCTCTAGGTCGGCCAAAAGACGAAATTACGATCTAGGGTTTCCTACATAAGAGCTCTCTTTCTTCATTTGAAGGGATCCGATTTTTGATTTCAGGAACCTCATATGCAGTGAAAGAGTAGATCTTTGAAGACTTCAACAACATTCAAGATCCTTCTATCAAGCATTTATGAATTTCATTCATCCATTTAGGGCTTGGAAGACAATGAAGAACAATAGGAGATTACCGACTGAAGATTGGCTTGTACTCCTCCCTTGAGGGTTGGGTATGATTTCATGTTGTTTTCATGTCTTTGCATAAGATTCAATATATCCTTCATTCATGCTTTAGATCACTTTCCATCTTGATTTAGAGCATTTACATTATCATTTACAAGCAATTAGGGTTTACTTTCTAGGTTGCTCTAGTTTGCTTTCTTGCATTTTAGGACCTTGCACACACACTAGGTCTGCACACACAATACAATTTACAAAACAACTTGGCTATTCGTGGAGGTGGAAATCACCGAAGCGGGGGTTTGACTAAGGCAAAACCCTATATAGCCACCCATACCATTTTCAGATATAAGTGCAGGTTTCGGGACTCGGACGACGCCGCAGGTGACAGATCCAGGAAGAGCAGGTCGAGACAGCACTCCGCACCAAATTGCAGAGCAAAAGACTGGGACAGGGGCGCTGGGCACCCTGGTCCTGCCAGGACAGGGGCACTGGGCGCCCTAGTCCCTGGGACAGAGGCGCTGGGCGCCCTGGTCCTCCGGACATACAACATTTCTGACAGTTTCCGATAGTGTTCCAGAGTGCAAAACAACAGTTTCCGGTGCAGTTTTCGGGACAGAATCAGGACAGTGGCGCCCGCGCCCCCATCCCAAACATTTTCAATCCGATTTTGACTCTGGGTACACATCTGCATTCTTATTTCATCCTTGTATTTACATCTGTTCATTGTTTAATCTCGATTCTGCAATCTTGTTATTAGTTCATACTTGCATTTTGGGATTAGGGTTTGAACTTGCATCATTTGATCTTCTAATTTCAACAAGGGAATAGAAATCCTAATAGATATCCCGTGGCTCTCTCTTTCACAAAAAGAAGTAGCCAATTGTGTGATATCTCTAGGCTCTTTTGTATTCCGTAATGTGTGTCAAAAGGTAGGATTTGGGCATGTTGACCTAGTCTCGCTTTTTCCCCTACACATTTTGGTGAACCCGACGTGAATCTATCATTGCTTCCTCTTGCATTGCATTTGTTAGATCTAGATTTAGTGTGTTTTCATTTCATGTTTCATTAAAAAAAAAAAAAAAAAGAAGAAGTGTGTTTCTTTGCATTGTGTGTCTAAATTTTATGCAATCTTTTCAAAATGTCAGATTTTTATTTGCAAAATGTTCATGCTTTTGATGATTATTATGAGTATAGCCAAGATGAATTAGATGAAGCTTTAGATGAGTTTTTGAACCCTAAAGATGCCAAACCTTCATTTTACCAAAAACTCATAAACCTTGTTACTATGCCATTTAGGTGTGATGAGAAAGATAAGTCGAATGATTCCTCTCAAGGATACATTCCTATCAACTCTTCCCCTGAATCTAGTAACATGGTTGTTTTCAATAATCCCCTCTATGAGGAGATGTCTCCTTTTGAATCAAAAGATAAACCTTTTAATCGATATGATCATGCTTTGTTGGATGATGCTCTGGATGATTTTGTGGCTTTATCGAAATCTTTAAACAAGAACAAGACTTCTAAATTGGTTAACATGATAAACTTGAATGAACATAACAAGCCTCTCTTTGAAGTCCAAGGTGCTTATCCTTCTTCCACCTTTCAAGTTCCTAAATCACCTCTCCTTACTGTCCAAGGAGGGTATGATCACGATTCCTTTCATACTCCGAATAAACCAATCATCACCGTACAAGGAAGAAAACCTATAAGTCCTTATAGTTATGCCAAGCAAATAACTAGAGAGAGTTATCATGCGGTTGCCCATACTTATCACACCAGAAATAATAGGCAACCTAATCCTCCTCCTGTTATTCCAGTTTCTCTTCCTAATCCTCAACCAGTTCTTCCACAAGCTCCCCGTATCTCGCAAGTTATGGGTAAGGAATATGATCTTATAGAACAACTTAAAGCTACCCCTGCTAAGATATCCCTTTGGGATTTGATTCAAAATTCTTCCGCTCATCATGGAATGTTACAAGATGCCTTGAAAGATTTGAATGTTCTTCCACCAAATACATCTAGTAATATAGCATCTTTGGTTAACTCTGTGATGAATCCTAAAGCTCAAATTGTGTTTACCCAAGATGAGTTGCCTACTAGTGAAATTCAACAACAATATGATCCCTTGATGATTGTGGTTATCATGAAAGATACTGCTATAAGACGAACACTAGTAGATAATGGCTCTGGCCTTAATGTGTGTAGCATCAATCTATTGCATAAAATGAATGTGGATAATCTCTCATTGAGCCTGATTCTCGTCCCATTCGAGGCTTTGACAATGTGGTTAAGACTTCATTAGGTATTATCACCCTACCTCTCACAGTGGGACCTGTTACTTTGCCTACTCCTATCCATGTTATGTCGGGAAATTTAACATACAACTTGTTATTAGGGAGGCCTTGGATTCACAACATGCAAGCTGTCCCCTCTACATTGCATAGACAAGTTAAATTCATCTATAACAATAAGACATATACTTTGATAGGTGATACTAATTTTCAAGCTTGTCTACAAACATCTACTTCCAAAGGGGGTTCTTCTAAGCCATCCTCGTCTAGTGATGACTCTTTAAACAAGATACCTATTGATGAGTCTTCGCTCTCTGATGATCAAAATTCTTTGGATGAGTCCGGAGCTCCTGAAGAAGATTCTGCTCGACTTGAATCTACACATAAGAAGGATTTTGATCCTGAGAAGGTTCTCCCAGAAGACGATTGGGGATCTCTTGATTTCAATCCCACCTTTGTGGGTGAATATAAGGTTCCTTCTAGAGAGCTTAAAGTTGAAAAGAAGGAAGAAGCTAAAAATCAATCAATCTTACCTGAACCTATGAGTAATAATTTTGTGGCCGCTTCTCAAACTTCTTCTCCTCACACCTCTAATTATGAAGAGTTTGATTCTTTGTCTTATGAAAAGCCGCCTCCTCTTTCTGAAATGGCTGATCATTATGGTCGTGGTTTTCATATTTTTGCTAAGCATGGGTATCATGGAAAAGGTTGTGGTGCTCATGAACAAGGGATAAAAGTTCCTCTAGAGACTAATTTTCACAATTATGCCTTTGGACTTGTCTATAATCCCTGCAAGCGCACTAAAGCTTCTAAAAGACCATGCATTAGTGTTAATGCTATTTCTACATCTCTATCAATGCAACACCCTGAGTATATTGATGGGGATCCTTCGGGTGACTGTGCTTTGGATGTCTTCCCTACCGACGATGCTTTAGCTGAATTTTTGGGAGCCTATGACACTCTTCCTCGTTATCATCACAATAGGGGACTCCCTTATTGTTTGAACACTGAAGCCTATTTTGGAAAGGAGATCGATAATGATGAGATTGTGAAAGAATTCCCCCAGTTAAAGGATACTCCTCAACAAAGTAATCTTCTCATAAGTGACACCACTGATGTTAAGATGGATCCTTGCAATAAAGAGAAAGTTATTAAAATTGGAAAATGTTTGGATGAAGAGGAGCAAAAACAATATGAAGAACTATTGCACGAATTCCCTGAGATCTTTGCTTTGACATACTCTGACATGCCTGGTATAGATCCTAAGATTGTCACTCATAACATTGTCTTAGTTCTCGATGCTGAGCCCGTGAAACAAAAGATTCAAAAAATGAATCCTAAGGTGGCTTTGCTTGTTAAGGTTGAGATTGAAAAGTTATTGGAGGCTGGATTTATCCGCCCTATTGACTATTCCCCATGGATTTCAAATATTGTCGCTATGGCTAAACCAGATAATAAGATAAGAATGTGTACCAACTTTCGAGATTTGAATAAGGCTTCTATGAAAGATGATTTTCCCCTTCCCAACATTGACATGATAGTTGATTCTACAGCAGGACATGCCTTGTTATCCTTCATGGATGGTTTTTCAGGATACAATCAAATTTTCATTAACCCTCAAGATCAATTTAAAACCGCTTTCACCACTCCTTGGGGTACGTTTTGTTGGATAATGATGCCTTTTGGACTTAAAAATGCCGGTGCAACTTATCAACGAGCGATGACCCTTATCTTTCATGATTATATGCATAAGATTTTAGAGGATTATGTTGATGACATTTTAGCTAAATCCTTTCTTCGCATGGATCATATTAAAATCCTTCGTCAAATCTTTGAAAGAATTCGTAAATATCACATGCGCTTGAATCCCCGAAAATGTGTTTTTGGTGTGGATAGTGGAAAACTATTAGGGTTCATCGTTTCGCATCGTGGGATTGAGGTGGACACTAAGAAAATAGATGCTATTGTCAACATGCCACCTCCTAGAAATGTGTCTCAACTTAAAAGCTTACAAGGAAAGATTCAAGCTATTCGTAGGTTCGTATCTCAACTTGCGGATCGTACCTTTCCTTTTACTCAACTTCTTAAAAAGGATATCACTTTTCAATGGAACGAAGATTGTCAGCAAACATTTGAAGATTTAAAAGTGTATTTGGCTAGTCCTCCTATTCTTCAACCTGTCGAACCTTCTAAACCTTTCCTTCTGTATACAACTGCTTCCTCTCATGCTCTCATAGCATTGTTGGCACAACATGATAAAGATGGTAAGGAATGTCCGGTTTATTACATAAGTCGTACCTTACTCGATTATGAGACCCGATATTCTGCGATAGAAAGACAATGCTTGGCCTTGGTGTTTGTGACTCAGAAATTGAGGCATTATCTTTTAAATTCAGAAGTCCATGTCATGGTAAAGTTTGATCCTTTGAAGCATCTTTTCTCTAAAACTGATTTATCAGGACGCCTAGCTAAGTGGGTTATGATGTTAACTAAATTTGACCTTAAATTTGTTTCACAAAGAGCAATTAAAGGGCAAGCATTGACTGACCACTTAGTTGAGGCCCCTTCACCTTTCTCCTTCCCTAACCCTGAGTCTTTTCCCGATGACTTCATTCTTTCCATAGAGAAAGATGAAACTTGGGAATTATATTTTGATGGTTCTAAGTGTCGTATGGGATCAGGGGCAGGTGTTGTCCTGATTTCTCCTACAAGGAAACCTATTCCCTTATCCTATCGTCTAAATTTCCTATGTACCAATAACATTGCTGAGTATGAGGCTCTTATAGCGGGAATAAAAGCAGCCTTAGCTCTGAATATAAAGCACATACATATTTATGGAGATTCTCAATTGATTATAAGACAAGTAACAGGACTGTATCAAGCAAAACAAGACAAATTATCACAATATAAAGACCTTGCCATTTCTTTATTACAAAAATTCGATTCTTATACCATGGAACCGGTTCCTCGAAAAGATAATCGACATCCAGACGCAATGGCATGTGTGGCTTCTCTTATATCTTTAGAGGACCCTGTGGTTGATCTTAAATTTGTTATTCACAACCTTATTTCTCCAGCTATTGTAGACAATTCTAGCTTGGTAACATGTTGTGACTTTGTAGATTTAGACGAATGGTATTCGCATATCGTAAGATATTTGACCGATGGTACCTTTCTTGATTCCGCTAATAGGAACATTAGGGCTAGAATCCGCAAGCTGTTTGCTAGATATATCATTCTTTCTAATGTTCTTTACCGAAGGGGGTATGATGGTCTTCTCCTTCGCTGTCTTAACAAATCAGAAATCCCCGTTGCTCTTGAAGAGGCGCATTCAGGTGCCTGTGGGGGGCATTTCAGAGGCAAATCCTTGGTTCAAAGATTACTTCGTATGGGATACTATTGGAAAACTATGCAGAAGGATTCCTTTTCATTTGTTAAGAAATGTCATCAATGTCAACAACATAATAATCTGATTCATGCTCCTGCCCAAGAACTTCGTTCTCAAGTAGCTTCTTGGCCTTTCTCCGCATGGGGTTTGGATCTTATTAGTAAAATCTCTCCTCCTTCATCTCAAGGACATACCTTCATTATAACCACAACAGATTACTTTACGAAGTGGGTAGAAGCTATTCCCCTTCGCTCTACTACTGCTGAAGTGATTTGTCAATTTCTTCTAGAAAACATCATTTCTCGATTCGGGATACCTTCCACTATAATATCAGATAATGGGACATCATTTAAGAACAAGGACGTGAAGAAATTCCTCGAGAAGTATCATATCAAACATCGATTTTCTACACCATATTATCCTCAATCAAATGGTCAAGCCGAATCATCCAATAAAATAATTGAACAAATTCTTTGCAAAACCGTGAATAAGCATGGTAAGGATTAGAGTAATCAGCTAATCTATGCTCTTTGGGCCTACCGAACGAGTGTACGAATTGCTACAGGAACTACTCCTTATAATCTTGTTTATGGTGCTGACGCTATTATGCCTTTAGAGTTAGAGATTCCATCACTTAGGGTTTCTCTCAAGGGTATAGTAGATGACGATGCTTATAGAGAACAACGACTTCAATAGCCTGAGATGCTTGATGAACAACGTATAAACGCTCTTGAGCATATTCAAGCGTATCATAAAACTCTACAACGAAGCTATAATGATAAGGTTATTCAACGTTCCTTCTCAGTAGGTGACTTAGTCCTCTATGAGAATCAGCGCAATGTGAATGCCTTACCTGCAGAAAAGGGAAAATTTAGTCCTAATTGGCTTGGACCATATATCGTTATTGAGGATTATGGATCAGGTGCTTACAAAATAGCGGATGTAGATGGTACGCCTCTTAAAGAACCTATCAATGCTATGCACTTGCGTAGATATTATGCTTAATTCTTCATTCCTTATCTATCTTCTTTTCAATTCTTCAACATTGGATAATATGTTAGTATCTCCTAATTAGAGCAAAATAGAATTAAATGTCATAGTGTTTAATCTATATTGCTTCGTTCTCGACAAGCGTGTATTCTTACTTCATAGTTTGTCTTGAATTATGTAAATTGTAAAAGATTTACGTTTCCATTATGCTAGCATATTATACAATGTCTTTATGTGTTAAGTAGAATCGTATCATGTTGTGTTTAAGTTCAAAATTAAATCACATTAGTTATATGATTCTTAGACTTAATGCATATTTCTTCCCTATCATCAATGTAGTACTTGATTAAATATTTTAATTAAGTCACGCATGTATCAATTTAATCATGGAGCATTGAGAAATCAATCACATGGAAATTAAATTCTGAACATACATGTACATCTACCAAATGTATTAGATTTAATCAAAACAAAATATACATTGTTTTAAGAATTAAAGATAACACATTTGAGACAAAAGAGAAGCATGTATATATACATATACATATGTGGATCGTATACAAATATAGGTCACTATACATCCAAAATGTGACCTCTCCTACATCATAAAATCATCTCCTATCCCTAGGACTAGTGGCTGGAGAGTGTCGACTGGATGCTCCCTCCTGATCTGGCCGTGAAGGTGGACCCATAGGTGTGTAGCGCGATACAGACTGTGAGTGACTCCGAGAGGAACTCCTACGATCCCTATCCATAAGGATTGCGCGATAGGTGGTAGCCTCGACCTGAGCTGCTGCTAGATCTCACCGCACCCGCTGAAGGTCCTCTGATAGGACTCTCTCTCTCTCCCTCCATATGTCTACCTATACTCGGAATGGGGAGAACAAGTCCTCATGCCGACCCGCATTCCCCTGAGGCCTATAAGCAATCTGTGAGGAACTGGGGATCTGTGCTATTGTGGAAATTCCTGTCATTGCTTGCTGAATCAGGGAACGCCACTCCTGCATAGTAGCTGTAGCAGTAGAACAGATTTTTGTATTAGTACCATTCTATATCATCAAAACATTAACCAATCAATATAAACCTACTATACTTGGGTCTCCCTCACGCTAGTGGGGATCATGATACGGTAGCATCTGTGACTGGGATCTACTAGGCTCCCCTCGCTCGACTAATCTGTGCACGATGGGCATAGGCTGAGTGGTACTAGGAACAGGTCTCCGTATCGCCTCATGTTCCCCCTGTTGGGGAATAAGAGGAGGATCCAAAGCTATGGTATTGTCTCCTGAATGGTGGGGAGCTGCATCTGACTCCTCCTCATCATCTCTGTCCTCATCCTCGTCCTCGTCCGCATCCTCACCAACATCCTCTTCATCCTCATCTCTATCCTCCTCCTCGGCACTAGGCTGATCTCCTGTGGGTGGATCAAGATCTCCTGCCTCCTCATGACCATGTCCCTCCTCTGGCTCCTCTGACCTGGATCCATGGTCCTCATCTCGGTCTCCATGTCTCCATGGGCCGGGATGGCCTGTCGGGTGATCTGGTGGAAAGATAGGCCCTGGGTATGATCTCATAAACCATGAGACATACCTACGCTATGCACCAGGCTCTGCAAAGTAATCAGTGACTACATCCTGATCAGATCCCTCTATATCTGTAGTCTCGATGTCATCTATCGTCAGTCTCGCTACTGCTCTAGGTTTGGGAAGGACCCATGAGTGTTGAGTATAGATGGGCACATCGGCTGGAACACACTACTCTAGCCCAAACTGCCTCCGTACTCGGTCAAAGTAGAAGGGGACTATGATGTGTGAATATCATCCCTGCAATAGGCGGTTCCTCTGTAGGCATGCTAACTGTCTCTCCATCCCATCCCATCTGTGCATCCGCAGATAGGGTCTCCATATGATCACCTCGGCTGTCAGTCTATCAAAAATCACTCTCCAATATAACAAATCTCCAAATCTCCACTCCCTGGTAAGTGGATAAGTAAACACCCTAGGTCGCTCGCTAGCCCTACTCAGTGGAAAGCCAACAGGCCTGGTGCATGTGAAGTGCTCTAAAATCCACACCTGCAGAAGTGTGCATGTCATCAAGCTGCAACCCTGTCCAAATACATACTCCTCAAGGTCGTGATAGAGATGTGCATGCATACTCCGACCCCAAGCATAAACTCTCCTGTGTCTCTCCATAGCTCTGATGCACCATGTGAGACCCCCATGCATGTGCGTACCTCGCCCATTAGGGTAGACGGCTAATGCTATGATGGTGATCATAAGGCGTCTCAGAAGGGGTACCTCCCCTGTAGGATGTAAGAGCCAGCTGACCATGATGCGACCTCTCGTCTCGCTCGGCATGACTCTCCCTATGCAATATACCTGCTCTCTCTGATGATCCTCCGCTGACTGATCGGTCGCGTATGTAACAGTCACTCCTCTGATAGGAAGACGAAGTATACGGTACACATCCTCGAGTGTAACCGTCAGCTCCCCTACTAGAAGATGAAATGTGCATGTGTCAGGATCCCATCGCTCCATCAATGCCATCAGCATCATAGGATGGAACCGAATGGCTGGCATGAGGATCGCATACCATAATCCCATGGTCGACAATGTGTCTCTCTCTGCTTGAGTCAGCCGCGGAATCTGATCTCGCAAACTGCGAAGAATATGTCTCGCCGTATGCTCTCTCATGTATGGGAGACCCTGCAACACAAAAACATAACTGTAATCAGTACTAGATCATCAAAATCACTCATGCAAACTGTCGAACATTGTATGCCAACCCTGAAGCCCCTCGCCAAGCCCTGATTGGGACCATGGCGCCCTGTCAGGGACCATGGCGCCCTGAAGGGACCATGGTGCCCTGAGGGGACCAGGGTGCCCCATAGGGACCATGGCGCCCTGGGTGGGCCCCGGGTCAGACTTTAGGGCCCGCAAACGATCATAGAAAAGTCAAATGCAGAAAATCAAAAGTCAAACGTTCAGTCAACTCACCTCGTCCAGTGGCTCATCGTCGATCACGGCCTGGCGTAGGATCTCAATCCTCGTGGGACGCTCCGGTCGTCATGAAGGCATAATGATAGCTCTATGGGCTCCGCTGCAATGAACAATATTCTGAAATCAACAAAGTGACAAATGCAAATGTCACTTTCAAAGTATATACTTTCATTTCTTTATCTTTATTTTTGAAACCCTAATTTTCCTTTATCACTTATTTCATCATAACTTGAGTTTGGGAGATGCGATTTTCGAGCCGTTTGTTGCGTAGGAATTGTATTTTCATTCCCCTACTCTCGGGATGTTCCAAAAAGTGCTCTGCTGAAGCCTATTTAGTGAACGTCCCTCATCAATACTCTCTTACACAATTTGTCGTCAGTAAACATGCTACCCTGTTTCACCTCCCTAATAAGCAAGTCGAAATAGGGGGGGGCATATAGCTACTCACAAATTTCATCACTTTCCTTAGTAAGCATTAGGTGATTTTGTGATCTAACATGTGTTTTGTAGGGTGCGGTTCCTAACTGTGTACTGCAGATACCGCTGGGGGCTTCGTCCGACAACTTATGGATATATCCTTTTTCAAATGATGTTTACTTTTCTGTACTTTAGCTTGCATATGCACGTAGTACTCATATGACCACTAAAGTGGGGGCTAAATGTAGCGTCGTAAATTGTACGCACTTGCTAGGGTGGTACAATTTCACACCTAGTTTAGCACCCGCCTTAGTGCATTTTACATTTTGCATTGCATCTCTCATTTAGCACTTAATTAATCAAATTAATTAGGTCTAAGGTCTTATTTCATTGTCCTCTACATCATAAAGTTGGCCCTTTCGTTAAAGCGTGCCCTTTTCATCTTATTCGTCCAATACATCACTCAATCAAAAACCCTAATTAAGTCCTATTTCGAACTTGGGGGCTTGGTTTCGAGGGTCAAAACATCTTGAAATCACCTGTAACTTCGGGATTCTCTCTAAAATCATCATATCCGACGGCCTTGAAAATTTGGTGAAAAGTTGTCGGGACCGTGGCGCCCGGAGTGCACATGGTCCCGGACATTTTTCCCGAAATTTTAGGAGCACAATCCAATCATAAAATAAAGCTTAACCCCAAGAAATTGGTGGGATATTCAATCTCTAGGTCGGCCAAAAGACGAAATTACGATCTAGGGTTTCCTACATAAGAGCTCTCTTTCTTCATTTGAAGGGATCCGATTTTTGTTTTCAGGAACCTCATATGCAGCGAAAGAGAAGATCTTTGAAGACTTCAACAACATTCAAGATCCTTCTATCAAGCATTTATGAATTTCATTCATCCATTTAGGGCTTGGAAGACATTGAAGAACAATAGGAGATTACCGACTGAAGATTGGCTTGTACTCCTCCCTTGAGGGTTGGGTATGATTTCATGTTGTTTTCATGTCTTTGCATAAGCTTCAATATATCCTTCATTAATGCTTTAGATCACTTTGCATCTTGATTTAGAGCATTTACATTATCATTTAGAAGCAATTAGAGTTTACTTTCTAGGTTGCTCTAGTTTGCTTTCTTGCATTTTAGGACCTTGCACACACACTAGGTCTGCACACACAATACAGTTTACAAACCAACTTGGCTATTCATGGAGGTGGAAATCACCGAAGCGGGGGTTTGACTAAGGCAAAACCCTATATAGCCGCCCATACCATTTTCAGATATAAGTGCAGGTTTTGGGACTCGGACGACGCTGCAGGTGACAGACCCGGGAAGAGCAGGTCGAGACAGCACTCCGCACCAAATTGCAGAGCAAAAGACTGGGACAGGGGCGCTGGGTGCCCTGGTCCTGCTAGGACAGGGGCGCTGGGTGCCCTGGTCCCTGGGACAGAGGCGTTGGGTGCCCTGGTCCTCCGGACAGACAACATTTCTGACAGTTTCCGACAGTGTTCCAGAGTGCAAAACAGCAGTTTCCGGTGCAGTTTTCGAGACAGAATCAGGACAGTGGCGCCCGCGCCCCCGTCCCGAACATTTTCAATCCGATTTTGACTCTGGGTACACATCTGCATTCTTATTTCATCCTTGTATTTACAGCTATTCATTGTTTAATCTCGATTCTGCAATCTTGTTATTAGTTCATACTTGCATTTTTGGATTAGGGTTTGAACTTGCATCATTTGATCTTCTAATTTCAACAAGGGAATAGAAATCCTAATAGATATCCCGTGGCTCTCTCTTTCACAAAAAGAAGTAGCCAATTGTGTGATATCTCTAGGCTCTTTCGTATTCCGTAATGTGTGTCAAAAGGTAGGATTTGGGCATATTGACCTAGTCTCGCTTTTTCCCCTACACAAAGTCAAAGATGAAGTTACTATCAAATTTTTTTTGAGATCATTAACCTCAAAGTATGATACAAAGGTCTCAGCTATTGAGGAAGCTAAAGACTTAAAGACTTTCTATATGGATGAATTGTTTGGCTCTCTGTTTGCCTATGAGATGAGAACAATAAGTGCTGAACCTTCAAAGAGAGAGGCTACCTTCAATATCACACAGAAAGGAAAAGAACAAGGCACAAATGAGGATAAAAATGATTCTAATGCTACTGAAGCAAATTTTGTTAGGAAACTCAAAAGAGGCTCAGGAAAGTACAAAGGTAAGCTTCCTTTCAAATGTTTCAAATGTGGCAAGATTGGACATTTTGCATCTAAATGTCCTTATGGAGAAAAGGATGAAGATGGAAATAAAATCATGAAGTCGTTTGGCAAAGGAAAGATGAAGAATTCTTATAAGCCAAGGAGAAGAAGTTTTAAGAATAAGAGAAGTCTTTACACTTTTGAAGATGATGCCTCTGATGAAGAAAGTGTGTCTGAAGATTGCTGCAGTGAAGGTGAAAGAGAAGTTAATCTCATTATTGCACAAGGAGAGTTATCTGATGAACATTTTGTTGATGATGAAGAAGAGGAAATAGAAGTTGAAGTAGACCTTGAAGGTGAACTTGTGAGTGCTCTTGAAGAACTTAGAAAAATAAGAAAAGAATATAAAAAATACAAGAATGCTGCTTTTGAAGAACAAGAGCTATTAAACAAATCTCTTGAGGAATCAAAGAAAACAATTTCTGATTTGAAGATTCAGTTGGAAGAAGCAAAGAGGATGTATGAAGTAATGAAGTTAGGTTTAGAAAGAAAGGATAAAGAGTATCAAAATTTGGAGGAAGATATTGTAAGTCTCAGAAAAGAACTTGAACAGAAGAAATATGAACTAAACATGAGGATTAAGTATGATGGCAACACCAAATAATTAGACAAAATGTTGAGTAAGAAGAAGCACATCAAGGACATCAATGGAGTTGGATTTGAAAATGGACAATGTTCTAACAGTAAAGATTTATCAGACAAAGAGATACTCTTCACCTCTTCAAGTGAAAGTGAAGTCAAACAAACCTTAATAGTCAGAAAGACCAATGAGAAGAAGACATACGTTTCTGCCACAAAGATTCAGTGAAGGAACCAACATGCTGATCCTAGAAGAAAAGCCAATATTGATAATGAAGGTTCACAAAGGTCAAGGATACACGAAGGGTGAGCTCAAGAAGACTGAACTATGTTGCTCCAAGGAGACAAATGAGAAACAACTTCAATAATGATTGGTATGTACCTCAATTCCATGGCTACTGCTATAAATGTAATACTTATGGTCATAGAATTGTTGATTGTAAGCTTATGAATAGGTCTCCTCCTAGTTTTTTAAGTAGAAATCAATTTGTTTCTCTGAGGAATATGAATGCTATTAGTTATCATTGTAATGAGTATGGTCATAGAAGTTATGAATATGGGAAAAATGTATCTCAGTCCTACAATAGATTTTCAAATTCATCATTCAATGTAAATGTAAAATATTATCATTGTCAAAACTTGGGCCACATTGCAAAACACTGTAAGCTTAAGACAACTAAGCAAAAGAAGACAATGTCAACATCTAAACCTAATGCAAAACCAGAATAGGTTAAGACTTCAGAAAAGAAGATAGAAACCAAACAAGTTTGGGTAGAAAAAGAAAAAGACAAGGCTGAGTCATATTTGATTGTTCAAACTGCTGTACATGCCGAAAGGAAAAACTTGTGGGTAGTAGATAGTGGCTGTTACAACCACATGACTGGTGATAAGAATAAATTCATCCAATTAGAATATTGGAATGGTGGATCAGTGAGGTTTGGAGACAATTCATCCATTAAAATAAAATGCAAAGGTACTCTCAATATTGATGGTAAACTGAAAGCACATGATGTATACTATGTGGAAGGTCTAAAACACAATCTGCTAAGTGTGAGTCAAATATGTGACAAAGGATATAAGTTTACATTTGATTCAAAAGGATGTCAAATCAGAAAAGAAAGAAATGGACAACTTGTTGCTGAAGGAAAAAGGACATATGACAGTGTATACAATATTAAGGAATGCTTTGAGTCTCAATGTATGATGGGACAAGTTGGTGAGAGGTGGATATGGCATAGAAGACTAGGTCACATTAAAATTGACAATCTTGTTAAAGTGAGCAAGAGGGGGTATGTTAGGCACATACCTCATATTATCAAACCAACAAGCACATTTTGTGATGAGTGTCAAAGAGGAAAGCTAACTAAAGTAAGCTTCAAGACTAAATAATACTCAACTACAAGGCCACTAGAACTTGTGCATACTGATTTATGTGGACCTACAAGAACAAGAGCCCTAAATGGAGAAAGATACTTTATGTTGCTTATAGATGATTTCTCTTGGATGACATGGGTCATCTTCCTACAAGACAAGTCTCAAGCCTATGGAAGATTCAAAATCTTTAGAAAGATGGTTGAGAAGGAAAGTGGATACAAGCTGAAATGTTTGAGATCAGATCGTGGAGGTGAGTTCACATCAAATGAGTTTGAAGATTACTTTGAAAGACATGGAATCAGAAGACAATACTCAGCCCCTAGGACACCACAACAAAATGGTGTTGTGGAAAGGAACATCAAACCAGTCAAGGAGATGGCAAGGACAATGTTGAATGAAGCTAATTTGCCTGATGTTTATTGGAAAGAGGAAATCCACACTATTGTATATACACTAAACAAAGTGCAATTAAGAGTGAACAACAAAATGACACCTTATGAGTTATGGTATGATAGGAAACTATCAGTCAAGTATTTCAAGGTGTTTGGTATCAAGTGCTTCATCAAAAGAGACAAAGATGGTTTAGGAAGTTTTGATTCAAGAAGTGATGAAGGTATCTTTTTGGGGTACTCTACTCACAACAAGACCTACAAGTGTTTCAACAAAATACTAAAGAATGTAATTGAGAGTGTACATGTGAAAGTAGATGAAGATATACTTAAAGGAAGGAAAAAATCAATTACTTAGACTAAAGAACTATATGTTGAAGATGAAGATCAATTTGAGAGTGAACATGAAGAAGAGACACTGAGAAAAGCCCCAAACAAATATGTGCAAAAGAATCACCCAAGGATCAAATTATTAGAAACAAAAATGATGGTGTGCAAACTAGAAGGAGAGCTAGGAACACAGAGCAAATAATTTTCTGCCTCATGACTGAGATGGAACCCAGAACATTGATGAAGCCTGTTGTGCACCAAAAGTGATAAACCAAGACACCTGCAAATCTATCTATGAGATAGTCAATCTCAATCAATGAAACACCTCAGGGCTTGGACAACATAACATAGGATCCTAATGATCCTCCTGCACTTTAGGTTCTATTAGACCTAGGAGGGGACACCCTTTTGATGCATTAAATACAACAATCACAAACATAAGACTGCATCAACAATAAGCAGACAAACCATTCCACAAGCTCACCAAAATAGGTAACACGTACAGATGGGCTGGATCTTATACAAATAATAGGTGAAATAGAGCTTTGGAAGGATAGAACATTAACCCCTAAACATAAAAGGAAATAGATTTATCTTTTAAATTGTTTGATCTGAAAAAAAACATCCCCAAACTTGCAAGACCAGTGCCTTATCCAACGGCAACATAGTCACTCATTAAACTATGAATGAAAGCTTATACTGCAAATCCATCTTCATTACTAAATATTCATGCATTTAATGCCTTGCATAAATGCATTACTCAGCTCATTCACAGAAAATATCAAATCCAAAAATTATATTCCATTATTCATGATCTATTACAAAATTTAAATTCTTCGTTGAAGAATCCTTGCAAACAATCACAATTACCTCCTTGAGATAACAAATCTCAGCCTCCTTGAGGATTTGATTTGAATATAATGAAAATACAAATCTAGAGACAACTTCTATGTGAATTTATGCATGCCTTACATACACAAGAACCTGCAACTAAGAACACCTATAGCAAGGAATTGAACTCCATTACTAAAAGGATAGCCCTGCTCTGTACAATCTTGAAGAATACTCAGAATTGGAAGCCATGAAAAAATGGAGCCATTCTCCAAATTTCTGGAACCCTTACAACTATGAAGAATTGGGAATAAAAAGAGGAGGGAAGAAAATCAAATTTGCAACTATAATTATCAAATATCTTCTCTCTAACTGAATTTTACTCCCGACCAAACGGCTTCCAAAATATCCCACATTTTTCAAAATTAACCCCATAATTAGATTCCTCACTCCAAGAGCTTTCCGAAAACATATAACACTTTATATTTTGGCCAAAAATTGAGCCCTGGGAAAATTAATCCCCATTTGTGCTCAGTCATTTAAATTTTTTGAATTTTAATATAGTTTAAACTATATCATTTACTGATTTTAATTTTGATTTTTTGCCTCCATTTGGTCCTGACGCTTTACCACGTGGCAGAATCTGATTGGCTGATGGGGTCCACTGGGTGCCACTTGGGACGACACCTCATCACCACCACATGTTCACTTGCTCATCCGTCACTTGGCCGCCACATGTACGCCACCTCAGTGCCATGTCATCACCACTTAGGTGCCACCTCTGCACAACCTCACCTGGCCCACTTGCTGGACATCTAACTATACCCACCACCTGTGCGCCACTTGGCTTTTGCCATTTTACAGGCTCTAACTTTCGTGCATCTTTGGCTTGCGAAATCACACGAGCCGTCGATCTTGATCTAACATGCTCACTGGTTAACCTATTGCATTTTCATCACCTCGAGATCCGCACTCACGTGTGGGCCCACTTTGGGCACCCATAGGCACCGTCCATCAAAAGCCTTTATGGCTTAGACATTATAGATGGGTAAGGTTTTGTTTATAAACATTAAAAACTATTACTTCCCAGCGAATGTGGGATAATGCATTATACCTGGGAATGCATTTTTGAAGCAATTTTTGAGTGTTTTATGGCAATTTTTTTAATTTGCATGGACTTCAAGGACCCTTTCAACCACACCATACTGAGAGGAGTTTGAAGATTTGGTTTTATACCACTTGCATTTGCTATTTGTTGAATGCTTTGGATGTTAATTTCACTCCCCCAAACACCATGCTAACATCCTCTGCACCTTCCAACATACCACGCATAGAGGAAGAATGGATGTTGCTTTTTAATCACACTATTGTAGCTTGTAACACCACACTATACTTGCAATTTGCATTTGATTTCAAAATTCCCCCTTTTCACCAGTCACGTGGAAGAGGAAATTGATTGCAAATGGAAACATTTAAAACTTTCTGCAGTCTCTTCCTCATCACCACATCCAACCAGGGAGGTCTGGGTTTGGTGCTTGCCAAGGACATTTGCTAAATCATGTTTTAATTCCAACGCAGGAGGAAATGGTAGTAGACCACTGGTTTGTAAGCTTTTAGTGGGGGAGGATGAGAGACCACGTTTTTCTTGGAGGTCCATTCTGCAACACTAAAAACCCCATTTCCACAGTGAAATATTTATAACTGTAGCCCCTTTGAAGCACACACACTTGGTTTCAACATTGTCTGTGCATTTGCTTGAAGGATTCTAAAACCTTCCTTTTACCAGCCACATTGGAAGACATTGCTGGCATTGCACCTGCCAAAAGATTTGCTTGAAAGTTTTTTTTTTTTTGTTTTACCAGTAATAACTCACGGTAGGCAAGGAAATTGCCAAGGGATTTTTTTGAAGGTATAAAGTGGCTGCCACATTACCAAACACCATGTACACAACAGGTTTAAAGATTTTAAAAGTCTCCCAAACACCATGCAAGCTCAACACACAACAAGGGAAAATTGGATTAATTTGAAATTTTCACTGGCCTTCAATCTTCAACTTAGAGAGGAGGATCTAGTAGAGTCATGTGAAGCGTAGGATTTGATTGTTGTTTGCATCTACACTTTGCATTTGAAATTCTAAAATTTTTATTTGCCAGCCAAAGGAAAACCATAAAGTTCCATAAAAACTTCTCAGTTATATGCCCACATAATGAAACAAAATCATCTCTTAATAAACCAATTTGCCAATATGCATTTGAGATAGTATTGATATGCATTACTCGCAATGAAATAAGAACATTTTACCATAAAATTTAATGCACAGGCATGAGCCAGGTCGGGCCCCAAAGTGGGTCCGACTAATTTTTTTTTTGTTTTCAAGTAACTAGCCTCTGGAATGCTTCACGGACCTCAAACATACCTTTGGGAACGATCGGCATCATTTTCAAATCATCTGACTGAATTTTGCAACCTCTAGGCGATTACGCCACATTTTCGCATTTAATCGTGAAGATGTAATTTTCAAACCTGTCAAAACACCTTTCTGGAGCTCGCCATCTGACAAGTGTGTACTCTCATATACAAGGATGAAATCTACCAAACGGTTTCTCAAGATGAGTCCCAAGCGAAGAGATATTAATTTTTGAAAATGCCCAACTGGCTTTGTCTACACTGCGGACCTGATGAAGTCAATGTCCTGGCAACACATGATGCCTTTTTCAAAAATACCAAACGACCTCCGTAGGCCCTCAAATTTGAAACACAGGTACCTTTAAGTACATATTAAAACTTGGAAATCTTAGTTTGATCACCAGACTGACAGGATGGAAATGGCACACTCACAAAAATGGCTACATTAACTGATATATCACTGAAGTGCGGATAACTGAAAATGATAGCTAAATGAATCATTTTGGAAAACCAATCAAACGGATTGATAGAGGCTTGAAATTTGAAATGTAGCTCATCATTTACACCAGTAATAACTCAGAGCAAACATTCTGACATGACACTTACTGGGGCAACTTTTACACTTATGCGAAACAGTGCTCCAACTAGCGGTCAAAACAGAGACTTGCCAAACCACACAAACTACAAATAGATTTGGCTTTGAAAACTGAGCAAATGGATTCGTTAGGACTTGAAATTTTGTAGAATGAATCAAATTTATGCATACAATTGAATCCATTTTGAATTTCTTCATGATGATCAACAGGGAAAAAGATTTAATCGCTCAAAGTAGGCTCCTCAATAAAATCTGCATTTGTGCCTAAAATGCACTTTCAGCTCACCCCTCAAATTGGGTACCCCATAAACTTATCCAAATTGAATTCTGAAAGTTGCACATCACTGAATAGGCCAAATGAAAGGTGTGAGACATGAATCCTGAGCCTTACCCCCTGAAAATCAACTGGCTCCATTTTACCCTCTTGCAAACTAGGCCCTTGAAACTGACTCATTTAGGTATGCAGAGCAAATTTTTGAAATGGGCCTCTAAACTTGATTCAATTTTGATGAGTCCCAACAAAGCCAACAGGAGTGAAAAGTGGATCAAGGCAATGGAAGAAGAATTGCAGCAGATAGAAAAGAACAAAACATGGGAATTGGTTCCTAGACAAACCGACAAAAATGTCTTTGGAACTTAAATGGGTCTATAAGAATAAGATGAATGAAGAAGGAAAGGTAATAAGGAACAAGGAAAGGTTAGTATGTAAGGGATATGCTCAGGTAGAGGGCATATATTTTGAAGAAACATTTGCACTAGTTGCAAGACTAGAAGCGATAAGGATGTTCTTGGCATTCTTAGCATATAAAGGTTACAAAGTATATCAAATGGATATCAAATCTGCATTCCTGAATGGCAATCTAGAATAAGAGGTGTACATAGAGCAACCTAAAGGATTTCAGCTGCATGAAGATGAGAACTTTGTCTATAGATTGAAGAAAGCACTCTATGATCTAAAGCAGGCACCTAGAGCATGGTATTCTAGGTTGGATAATTATCTCCATCAGCAAGGTTTCAAAAAAGGAAATGTTGATAAAAATTTATATATCAAGGTAGATGGAGACTACATGATAATAGTAAAGGTATATGTAGATGACATAATCTTTGGAGGCAACAAAGATGTTCTTGTTGGCATATGATGATAATGTATGTTGTCATTGATGTTAATAAGTACAAGTGAACTGGTATGAAGACTGGAAGAAGTTGTTATTGATGTTCAAGTTGGAGAACTGGTATGAAGAGATGTAGTGAACCGGTGTTAGGGTTTCACTAAGTGTGACTACCGATTGGTAGTCTCAGCTCTAGGGTTTCCGATTTGGCAATCTAGCTTGTGCGATGCAACCAGTGACACTCTGTGATGAGTTAGCTAAGAAATAAGGATGAGATCAAGATGCCACATCAGTTTTGTGCACGTGAAGGATTTCCTTAAGGATCTTGCATACGAAGATCGATTGCATTAAATGTCTACCTCAGGAATGAACATTCTTCTTAGCGGTATGAGAAGAAAGTGTGATGGGTTACTGATTTTTTTGTGCAGTGAAGAATGGACGATGCAAAATGACTTGTGATCTGTTTGAGATTATTTTATTCTATGCAAAGTGATTGAATGGTCAGGATTGGACCACTTGTAATTGTAAACCTAAATGCTTAGGGTTTAGGGTTTATGCTACCGACCTAATTGTTGTCTATAAGGTCGATGATGTTTGTTATTATAAGTGTTGACAAATGTTGTGTTTGTATCCGAGTGATGAGATACTTGCCAAACCAATGAGTGGAAAACTGCAGAGTGTGATTGCAGAGTAGAGGAATTGAAAAGGACCTGCCTTAGCATGTAGTGCTGTTATCAGATCAGAGCTTTACCTATTGAATTCTAACCATTTCAATAGAAGGAAAATCCCTTGACCATGTAGCTTTAACAGGCTTATTGTAAAACCTCTAACCAGGTGACTCATGTTCATTGAGTTCTTCAAATCCTTTAGCAAGGTAACCTTTAACAGGGTATATAGCCATCTCTTAACCGATCTTTAACAGGATCGGTTCCTAGCAGAACCTTATTGTAAAGTCTTTAACCAGACTAGGCTCCTAACAGAGCGGACTTCAAAAGAGTTCAAAACAAGGTTGTGGGTATTCATCCCCATCGTGGTTTTTCCCATTTGGGTTTCCACGTGAAAAATAGGTGTGTTATGAGTTGTGCATTTTTCATGTGATGATTGAGTATTCTTTGTTTAGGTTTATGCATGCAGAGATAATGGTTATGGTATCACTGATACAACACATGCATATGTATATTGGGGAAGTAGTTAGCAAGTGTTGAATTATATTTGATGTATCCAGTTTTACTGGTTTAGATGTCTGAAGTCTTACTGTGTTTAACCGGTATTGCCATGGTTAAGTTCAGTAATGAAGACAATCGATTATCATTGTTTTAACTTGATAAGTTGTTGAGAAGTTTTTATTTGTACTGATTCACCCCCCCTCTTAGTATCAGTTAGTGTATTTGTTGTTCATCATTATTCATCAGTTCTATGTAAAGAATTTGCTGATCAAATGCAGTCAAAATTTAAAATGTCCATGCTTCGAGAGTTTTCATATTTCTTGGTTTGAAAATATCACAACAGAATAAGGGCATATTCATTTCTCAAACCAAGTATGCTAAAGACACATTGAAGAAATTTCAGATGGAAGACAACAAACCGGTTAGTACTCCCATGGTGACAGGATGCAAGTTGAGCAAAGATGACGAGTCACCAAGTGTTGATTAAACCTTGTATAGATCCATGATTGGAAGCCTATTGTATTTCACAGCTTCAAGGCCTGATATTGTGCAAGTAGTGTGCATGGTAGCTAGACTCCAAGAAGCCCCTAAGAAATCCCATGTTAATGCAATGAGAAGAATATTCAAGTATCTGCAAGGCACACTTACTAATGGCTTATGGTATCTGGAGAAAGAAGATTTCAGTTTTCAATCCTATACTGATGCAGATTGGGCAGGATGTGTAGATGACAAGAAGAGCACCAATGGTGGAGCTTTCTTCCTTGGAGACAAATTAGTTTCATGGCATAGCAAGAAGCAAGAGTTTATTTTACTATCAACTGCTGAAGCAGAATATATTGTTGCTGCCACATGTTGCTCACAAGTTTTAAGGATGAAACAAACACTCAAGGACATTCAGGTAGAGTTTTTGAATCCTATTCCCATCATGTGTGATAACTCAAGTGCAATCAATATATCAAAGATCCTTGTCGTGCATTCTAGGACAAAGCACATTGCAATCAAATATCATTTTCTTAGGAAAAATGTTACAAAGAAAGAAGTGAAAGTTGAATATGTTCCCACAAGTGAGTAGGTTGCTGACATTTTCACAAAGCCTCTTCCAAAGCACAATTTTGAGTACCTGCGACAAAAATTGGGTGTTGTCTCACCCTCCTTTTGCACTTAATGCATTGATTTGAGATCCATGGTTCAGGGGGGGCATACTATTTCTACATTTTACACCTTGAACGTCATGTACTATCTCACGGGGAGTTTTGAATTTTTGTAAGCAGTAATGACACTGCTCTTTATATTGTAATAATGGTTCATCTAGCTACGGGCAACAAAGGTCAAGAAGTTGTAAAGGAAATTTCTAATGTATTACCGATGTGTCATGATCAAAATTGAAAATTCCATTCATTGCTATAGAAAATCAAAGGGGGTGTTCATGCACAATTGATAGTCAGTTGCAACACCTTTTGTCATTTCTGTCAAAGGGGGATATTACTCTTTTATTGTGATTTTGCAGGTGTGTGTTGACATCAATGCCAAAGGGGGAGATTGTTGGCATTATTGTCATTGATGTCAAAAGGATGTCAAATGGTTGCAGAGAAGCAGGTAGATGTCAAGGGATGTCTAGAGGTTGTAGGTTGTTGAGAAGTAGATGGCATGCAATCGCACATAACATGCAAGTTATGCTGTGCAGGGGTTTTAACGAGACTCATCATCATGGTTTCGACCAGTTCCATTGTCTTCACATGTCGGTCATGTCGGCACGAGTCATCGATTCATTTTTCATGTGGAAACTATTATTTGGATCATGTGTATTTGTGGGCTCCATGTTGTGTTCATGTGTAGGGAAGAGACTGTTGGTATTTTGGATATGTTGATATGGTTTTTTCATTGATGTCAACACTTGTCCACACTTATCAGCACTTGGAGATCCTTGGTTATGTTCACCGGCAAGTCAGTGACTTATGCACAGTCATCGGTATTTGGTTCATTGATAGATTATATTGTTCACCGACACTTGAAATGGCTTGAAGACTACCTAGTTACGTCGAAGACATTATTTGATTACTTGGTTTTGGTGATTTGGGTATTGATCTATTCGGGTTTGCATATTTCCTGTTACGGGCAAATAGGTCCAAGTTATGCATCGACAAGAATATCTATTCTAGATCAGCATGACATGTTAGGGAGATGATTTATTATTATTGTAAATGCATTCAGACGACATGATGCATCGCTTATTGATTTATTTGTAATTGATTTTATTGTAATATTCTTAGTGAGCCGACCTACTCAATTGGTCTAAGGTTATGGTATAAATGTAAGATATCATTTGTGAGATTGATATGCGATTGAAAAAGGATTGTAATAGGGTATATGCGAAAACAAGCAAAGCTATACATGCAAACATCATTTGAAGGTTGAAGGTGATAGTTCTGATACTTAATGTAAGTACAGATCCAATAGCTAACAAGATGAGAGGGGGGGGGTGAATCATACAAACTTAATCTTCCATAAAAACAACAGATTTAACCTCGGTAACATATACTTCAGTAATATAACCCAAACTACTAAACATGCAAACTCAAAAGCATATAAATATCATAACACTCATAACACCAGATTTAACGTGGAAACCCAAATAGGGAAAAAACACTGTGGGATTTCAGACCCACTAAGAAATATACTCTTCTAGAGTATGCTCGGTTAAAAGCAAATCTAGTTAAAGATTACAAACACATTGCTAGATGTGACCCAGTTAAGGGATTTCCCTTAGATCTGTTAGGATCTTCACCTTGTTAGAAGTGACCTTGTTAAAGGATTTCAAACACTCAATCAGAATGTCACCTTGCTAGAGGGTTTTACAAATAAGACTGTTAAGTCCACTCGGTTAAGAGATTTTCTGTCACTTTACAAAATAACAGTAATAAAAATCTATCTGCAACTTCACATCTAAAATGCTAAAGCAGATTCTTATTTGCTCGATACAATAGGACTTATCTTGTCCATCTGTTGGGCTCTATACTCTGTTATTTAAATAGGTCTTCAAGTTTCTGTGCTCGGTAATCACTATGCAGCATCCTTGTGCATACACTTGCCCACATTCATTGTTTATCAACAGTTCCTTATTTACAAACAATTTGCTAACCGCTTAATCTCCTTGATCACAATTCCCATGATCAATCATAGCCATCAGATCTTCAAACTTTGACCAGGTTCAATGTATCCTTCGATCTGATTTTTTTTTTACCCTGCCTTGGAACTTGCATACATTTCTTGAAACTTGTGTTAGGGTATTGCGGTTCAATCTGAGCTGTAGATCTTCTTGCCGATTTTCCTTTGCCATAGATTCTTTAACAAACTTCATGCACGACATACCAATCATTCAATCATAGCCAGCTCATCAGCTTCCTTCATTAAATAATGCTTTTATTCATTCAATGCATTCTGTTACGACTTGGTTGCAACTCGGTAAATACTAAACTTCACTCGGTAGACATTCTGCCTTCATTAACCGATAGCGATAACCTTAGGGTTTACTGACTAGGTTCCTTAGGGTTTACCAACTAGGTTCTTTGCTCGGTAACATGGTATAGTATTAACCTTACAATCAATAACATATGTAGGATATCAAAACAATCTAAACATCATGATCTCATCATTGTCTAACTCAGTAATAGTTATCCATTGAATAACTTATTTCTCCCCTTCTTCATCACATTCTTTCCGTGTCTTTTACCGACATCTTTATACTCATCAAATCATACTTTTTAAGATATGGCAACATCATATTGAATTAGAAAATAAATTTCTTGACATCAATGACAAAATAATAATATTAAGACAATAAACATCCTTAATCAGTTATATCCATAATCATCAATAACCTTCTCAATATCCTTATTGAAATACCAACAATCTCTCCTTGTCTGTTATAATGCCAACAATCTCCCCCTTTGGCATTGATGGCAAAACCAATTGATTTGACCTAATTGATTCAGATTGCTGTGAGATTCTGAAATGCTCTCCCCCTGTCATCAGTCTTCTCTCCCATACATTAGTATCCACTCCTTTTTTCCAGTCTTCTCCCCCTTTGACAACAATTCCAAAAAGTAAAGAACTAAAACATAATTTCTTCCTATATAAAGTGATTTCTTGCTGTTATGTCAACTTAGTCTCGGTCAGAGCATTTTGTCTTCAATTCCCGTCCCCTGTATTGTTTCCTGTACTGTTTCCTGTACACCTTTAGAAAACATCCTAAAGTGTGTAAATCAACATCAACTCCTAAAAGATATTCTGTAGAGTCATCGAATTGATACTTTCACCAAACTCGGTCAGTGAATGAAAGATAGGGGTAGGACCCCTAACTTACTTCTGAGATACTCAAAAGTGTCCCTTGGCAGTGGCTTGGTAAAGATATCTGCTATTTGTTCCTTTGTGCTAACATACTCCAACACCACTTTCTTCTCTTGAGCTTCTTCTCTAAGATAATGATATTTGATAGAGGTGTGCTTTGTCTTAGAGTGCATAACAGGATTCTTTGAAATGTTAATGGCACTAGTATTGTCATAGAATATAGTTACTGGCTTAGTAACTTTCTCATTTATACCTTCCAACAGTTGTTTGATCCATGCTATGTTGGTACAATTCAATGCTGCAGCAACGTATTCAGCTTCTGTTGTTGACTGTGAAACACATCCTTGTTTCTTGCTAAGCCAACTCACTAGTCTTTCTCCTAAAAAGAAAGCTCCTCCACTTGTGCTTTTCCTGTCATCAATGTTGCCTGCCCAATTAACATAATTATAAACTTTTAAATCAAAATCATTTCTTTTTTGATATACTAAGCCATAATCTTTAGTGCCTTTCAAGTATCTGAAAATTCTCTTGATTGTTGTCATGTGTGTTTCCTTAGGATCTGTAGAGAATCTTGCAACTATACCTATTGCATGTGCTATATTTGGCCTGTTGTGAACAACATATTATAGCTTTCCAATCATGGATCGGTAAAGTGTCTCATCAACAGATGTAGATTCATCATTCTTTGATAGTTTACAGTTGGTAGTCATAGGAGTACTTACTGGTTTTGAATCCTCCATTCCAAATTTCTTCAAGATTTCCTTTATGTGCTTGGATTGAGTAATGAAAATCTCATTTTTCATTTGCAGTATTTATAAACCTATAAAATACTTTATCTCATCAATTAATGACATCTCAAATTCTTTGCTCATTTCATTTCTAAAGTTCTTGCATAAAGAGTCATTTCCACAAAAGATAATAACATCAACAAATATGGTCGAGATCAGTATTCCATTTTCATCATTCTTCATGTACATATTGTTGTTTTCACTTGTCCTTATAAAACCAATCTTGATTAAATAAGAGTGCAATCTTTCATACCATGCTCTAGGTTCTTGTTTCAAACCATATAAAGTTTTGTTCAATTTACATACCTGATCTTTATTATTGTCTTCAATAAATCCTTCAGGTTGTTCAATAAAAACTTCTTCTTCTAATATACCATTCTGAAATGCAGATTTGACATCCATTTGATATACCTTGAAATTCTTGTAGGTAGCATATGCCAACAATGTTCTTACTCCTTCAAGTCTTGCCACAAGTGCAAAAGTCTCACCATAATCAATTCCTTCTTCTTGGGCATAACCTTTGCAAACTAGTCTTGCTTTATTTCGAATGACCTCACCTTTTTCATTCAACTTGTTTTTGAAAATCCACTTTGTATCGATTACATTTTTGTCCTTCGGTCTTGGGATTAGTGTCCATGTGTCATTCTTCTTGATTTGATCAATCTCTTGTATCATAGCATTTATCCAATCTTCACTGTTAAATGCCTCTTTCACTATTCTCAGTTCAAATTCAGATATCAGACATGTGTTCTGTCTCAGTTTGTTCCTTGTCATCACTGGATCATCCTTATCTCCTATAATTTGACTTGATGCATGATTTTTTCTGACATACTTGGCTAATACAAGCTTGGTAGGCTCTGTATGATCTTCTTCATCACTCGGTAATTGGATATTCTCTTCATTTCCTTCTGTAGTTTTCTCGGTAGGACTTGTCGGTTGAACATAGACAAATTCATCATAGTCTTCTGGTTCCTTGGAATTTCCTTCATCATTTCTTTTTGCAAATTCATCAATTTTCACATTTGCACTTTCTACTATTTTGTTAGATGATTTGATTAGACATTTAAATGCTTTATTTCTAGAAGAATAACCAAGAAATGTTCCTTCTTCACTTTTTTGATCAAACTTGCCATTTCTATCATCCTTGTGTACATAGCATCTACTTCCAAAGATTTTAAAATAACTTATATTAGGTTTCTTGTCATACCAGACTTCATATGGTGTCTTCAAAGTTCCTTTCTTCAGTTGTACTCGGTTCAGGGTGTAAACTGTTGTGCTTATTGCTTCTCTCCAAAATATTTGTGGCACTTTCTTTTCAATCATCAGGGTTTTGGCACAATCCACAATAGATATGTTTCCTCTCTCAGCTATTCCATTTTGTTGTGGAGTACTTGGTGGAGAAACTTGTCTTTTAATACCATGATCATTGCAGAATAAGTTGAACTCGTTAGATGTGAACTCTCCTCCTTTATCTGATCTAAGACATTTTAGTTGTCTTCCTGTTTCATTTTCAACTCTTGCCTTGTACCATTTAAACATTTGAAAAGCTTTTGATTTTTCTTTTAAAAACATTACTGACATCATCCTTGACTAATCATCCACAAATAATATGAAATATTTATCACCATAATAACTTTGAACTTTTATAGGACCACAAAGATCAGTATGCACAAGATCTAAAATTCCCTTAGAAGTGTATGAATTACTTGTAAAGCTCGATCTTGTCATTTTACCCATCTGGCATCCTTGACACATAGTATTCTTAGGCTTTTCCAAACTTGGTAGACCTCTTACTCGGTGCTTCTTGCTTATTTTGATGAGATTATCAAAATTTACATGACAAAACCTTTTATGCCATAACCAGGTATCATCTATCTTTGCATATAGACACTTGTTCTGAGTTGACTCAAGATGAAATGTGTTACCTTTTTTTTGTGTCCCAGTAGTAGCTAACTATCCATGCTTGTCATGAACTTTGACAATTCCTTTCTGAAATTCTATTCGGTATCCTGTATTGTTTAGCTGTGCTACACTCAACAAATCGTATTTCAAACCTTCAACCCAATAAACATCATTTCATCTTGCATTGTCAAGAAGTGTTATAGATCCTTTACCTTTTACCATACATGGTGCATCATTACCAAATCTTACATAACCTCCATCATAGTCTTCTAACATAACAAACTTGTGTTTATCACCTGTCATGTGATGTGAGCATCCACTATCTATGATCCAAGAATCATTAGTATTTATGTGAGATATTAGGGCTTTTTCTTCATACCTTTCTTCATCTAATCCATCTTTGATGGCCACATAAACTACTTCCTCTGTATTAGTTTCATCTAATTTATCATCATTGGATTCCTCATCGGCTATTAAGCATGACTTTCTATCTCTTCTTCTGAAGTCTCAGTGTCCTCTGTAATGATTATCTTTCTGTCTGTCATCTCAGTAATCTCTCTTTTTCAGTAGAATCTTTGTCAGGACAGTTAGAAGTAATATGTCCTATCTTATCACAATTGAAATATTTTATAGGTAGTTTTCCTTTATACTTACCTTTGCCTCTCGGTAACCTTCTGGCTAATAGTGCTTCAAACTCTTCTCGCTTTCTGATTTCTTCATACAATTTGTGTACTTCCTCCATGTTTTTGCGAAATCTTTCACTTTCTCCATTGTGATCCCCTTTAGTGTACTTACTCATTCTATCATTGTAACATCAGATTCACTAATATGAAAAGAACTAAATGCAGATTCAACTTTATTTACCGATGACCCACTGTTATCAAAGTTACTTAACTCAAATGCATGTAGCTTACCAATAGTAGCATCTAAAAAAACTGGCATATTGGGTACAAACCTTAATTCATTGATTGCAGATACTCGGATTGCATAAGTCGGTAGAAGGGTTCTTAATAACTTACTTGTTATATCCTTTTCTTCAATAGTTCCACCTGCTCCTTTGATTTGATCGACAATCTCCTTTAGTCTTGTATTGTACTGGGTTATGTTCTCACCTTCATTCATACTCATAGATTCAAGTTGTCCTCTTAGACTATCCACTTTTGCTCTTTGAACATGTTCATCTCCACCATACACAAATATGAGCTTGTCCCACATTGCCTTTGTATCATTGTAGCCTTCTAGATCATTAAACTCTGAATTGGTCAATGCAGATGTTATTTCAATCATTGCTTGAATATGTTCTTGCTTTGGCTTTATCTCTTCCATTGTCAATGGATAGGTGCTTGGTGTAACGAAATCATTCTCCAAATAATATACAACATATTCTCCAACTCCTGATAGGTGCAACTTCATCCTTTTTGCCATGTAGAGAAACTTGACTTGTTCAGCTTCGGTGCATCCCTCTTATACATCTTTGGATCTTTGCCTCAAGTACCTTTAAACTTTTTCTTCCAGAGTCCAAAGCTCTGATACCAATTGATAGTTCTGATACTTAATGTAAGTATAGATCCAATCTAACAAGATGAGAGGGGGGGGGGGTGAATCATACAAACTTAATCTTCCATAAAAACCACAGATTCAACCTCGGTAACATATACTTCAGTAATATAACCAAAACTGCTAAACATGCAAACTCAAAAGCATATAAACATCATAAAAATCATAACACCAGATTTAACGTGGAAACCCAAATAGGGAAAAACCACTGTGGGATTTCAGACCCACTAAGAAATATACTCTTCTAGAGTATGCTCCGTTAAAAGCAAATCCGGTTAAAGATTACAAACACGTTGCTAGATGTGACTCGGTTAAGGGATTTCCCTCAGATCTGTTAGGATCTTCACCTTGTTAGAAGTGACCTTGTTAAAGGATTTCAAACACTCAATCAGAATGTCACCTTTCTAAAGGGTTTTACAAATAAGACTGTTAAGTCCACTCGGTTAAGAGATTTTTTGTCACTTTACAAAATAACAGTAATAAAAATTTATTTGCAACTTCACATCTAAAATGCTAAAGCAGATTCTTATTTGCTCAATACAATAGGACTTATCTTGCCCATCTGCTGGGCTCTATACTCTATTATTTAAACAGGTCTTCAAGTTTCTGTGCTCGGTAATCACTATGTAGCATCCCTATGCATACACTTGCCAGCATCCTTTGTTTATCAACAGTTCCTTATTTATTAACAATTTGCTAACCACTTAATCTCCTTGATCACATTTCCCATGATCAATCATAGCCATCAGATCTTCAAACTTTGACCAGGTTCAATGAATCCTTCGATCTGAAATTTTTTTTACCCCGCCTTGGAACTTGCATACATTTCTTGGAACTTGTGTTAGGGTATTGCGGTTCAATCTGAGCTGTAGATCTTCTTGCCGATTTTCCTTTGCCATAGATTCTTTAACAAACTTCATGCACGACATACCAATCATTCAATCATAGCTAGCTCATTAGCTTCTTTCATTAAATAATGCTTTTATTCATTCAATGCATTCTGTTACGACTCGGTTGCAACTCGGTAAATACTAAACTTCACTCGGTAGACATGCTGCCTTCCTTAACCGATAGTGATAACCTTAGGGTTTACTGACTAGGTTCCTTAGGGTTTACCAACTAGGTTCTTTGCTCGGTAACATGGTATAGTATTAACCTTACAATCAATAACATATGTAGGATATCAAAACAATCTAAACATCATGATCTCATCATTGTATAACTCGGTAATAGTTGCCCATTGAATAACTTATTTCTCCCCTTATTCATCACATTCTTTCTGTGTCTTTTACGGATATCTTTATACTCATCAAATCATACTTTTTAAGATATGGCAACATCATACTGAATTAGAAAATCAATTTCTTGACATCAATGACAAAATAATAATATTAAGACAGTAAACATCCTTAATCAGTTATATCCATAATCATCAACAACCTTCTCAATATCCTTATTGAAATATCAACAATCTCTCCTTGTCTGTTATAATGCCAACAAAAGGAAGGTTTTTGAGAAGATAATCAGAACTTAATCGGTACTGAATCCAACATATGAAGATGCTATTTTAAGCAGTACATTATCATTGGATTTAACCATCCAATTGTAGTCAGCGTGACTCCCATTTTGTGATTGAGCAGTGAGCTCTAGGCAACTGGCCTTTTTGCATGTGCAGACTCTATATTGTATACACATACTATCTGTAGTAGTATCATTTGATTGTGGGTAAGGCTTCCCATGTGGTTTTTCCCCTTACAGGGTTTCCATGTACAAATATTTGTTTTATGTGTTGTGGATGTTATTGTCTTTTTGTTTCATGCATTAATCTTTGCCGGTACTCGCAATTAACTGATAAAACTGTCTACTGACATAAAGTTTGGTTTACCGACATTAACCATTAAGGTTTGGTTAAGTTAATTTTGGTTGAATTTATTGGACAACTGATTCACCCCCCCCCCCCCCCCCCCCCCCCTCTCAGTTGCCTTTGAGACCTAACAATTGGTATTAGTGCTTAGTCCTCTTTTTGCAGAAATTTAACAGCTTGAGGAGATCCAATGTCTTCTAACTATTTCATGAAGGACAGTTTGAAACTTGATGGAACTAACTATGGCATATGGAAGATCAAGATGGAGACACATTTGAATTGCATTGGAAAGGACATATGAGATGTTACAAAGAATGGTTATACTGTCCTACTCAAGGTCAACCTAATCCACCAAACTTGGCTAAAGATGAGGAAAATGATTGCAAAGCAAGAGAAGCACTTTTGAGCGCATTGTTAGATCAGCAAGTCATGGGATTATCAGACAGATCTACTGCTAAAGCTATTTGGGACAAATTGGAAACATTGAATGAAGGAGATTCCATAGTCAAAATTTGAAAAACTTGAATGCTTCTGGGTCAGGTATGAAAATATGAAAATGGAAGAGGCTGAAAGAATTTCTGCTTTTATGGAAAGAGTAAATGAAATTGTTTTGGGTATACAATGTTGTGGAGGAACCTTAAGTGAAGATGAGATTGTTTCTAAAGTTTTAAGAGATTTGCCACCGACATATAAAATGAAAGTTATTGCTATAAATGAATTGAGAACAATGCCTAATGCATCAGTATCTAGAGACACTTTGGTTGGAAAACTTTCAGCTTTTGAACTTGAAGAATCTGGTCCTGTTGCTACTACTAAGATAGATCTAACTTTCAAAGCATCATCATCATCTGCAACATCATCATCATTGATCACTCCAACTATAATAATAATAACTCTAATTGAAATCTCAATCCGAAGTTTGGACATTCATCTGGTAAAGTTATTATTTTCATGGCTAGTGTTCATTTAATTATCAACCTAGGGACGTAAAACTTGAAATGGGTCTGCACTATATATGCACTAAGCTCATTCAATGGCTATTTTGCATTGCTGCAGTAACTAACATTATGAGAAAGGAAAGGCAAGAATGGAAATCATAGAAGGCTATATGAAAACCTATAAAAACAATGCTGGAATGATCTAATGTAAATAACAAAAATCACTCTGTTCTGGCTTGGCTGCAGGAACAATCAGCGGATCTATTTCCAGTGGCTGCAGGAATAGGCAAGACACAAACTTTTACTGTAACTAAAGAAGAACTAATTTCAATAAACATAAACATAGGATCACTCACCAAGTGGCCCCCCTTGGATGAGTGATATCAAGCTTCTAGAAAAATACTTTCAACCGATCAGAACAACATATCTTTCATTAATTGCTTCTTGAAAATGATTACATGTTCTAAAAGAAAAACTCCAGAATGCTTGTCAAAATTCTCTGCTCTATTCCTTTCTATTCTGTCTAACCTCTAAGAAAAAGGAAGAGTTTGTTATAAAGAAAAAGATCAACTACAATGGACAACTCAAATCACGCCTAGAAGAAGAGGTGGATGATTGACAGATGAAGAAGATAACTAGAGCTTGGCTGCAAGAAATATGGATCTAAACCAAACCACAGTCTTTGCACACTGTAGTGATATTTTGCGAATTCAATGCCCACTAGAGTTAAACTCCCATAGTGATGTATGGCTGCTCCGGTTATGCCATACCTTGTGCTCACTTGGCACCTCTTCAATTTGATCTCCAGTTATTTCATACGTGATTCTTTCTTCTTCAGGCATGAAAGGAGAATATCCACCACGATATCATTTATTATCTGCACTAAAACAAAAACAACATACAAGGACATGCATATGTATTTTACTTAATTAATACATTCATTAATTCGCATATGACACTATCCCAAATAATCCGCATAGCAACAGGAACAAATCACTTGGCTGCAGGAATAAATTGGCATGGCTGCAGGAATAGACTGGCAAAGTTCAAACATGATTTCATAAGTTCAGGTTTAACGCATGGAATACATATAGTCAATTCACAATACTTCACTACCACAATGCAACCCAAAAGATGTTAAACACCTAAGAGTTTTGATGATAAAAACATGACAAAGTATCAACTTATCATGCCCCCCAACTTTAAGAGTTTGCTGATCCTGCAGCAAAAGGAAAATTTCTGATTCTAGTTGTAACTCTTAAATCACCAACGGTGCCCTAACCTGTCTCCCTTGAAGCCAAGTTCCAATAAAATCCTTTCATTTTTTCCAGCCTGGACCATCTAGCTGTTTCTTTTGTGACTGCATTATAGTTCTGCTCTGTTGGCTGACATGCCAAAAGCAGACACATAAGGATTGGAGGTTGAAAGATCAATGGTAGCCAGTTGTTGGCTTTCTCCCTACCTAACTATATGTATTAGGGGGCTCTTTGCATGGCTGCATGAAAATTTTGTAGTGAGTAAGGTTCTCCCTGTTTTAACTGTTCTGATAGATTATTCCAGCATTGAGTTAACCCTTCTATTGCAGTTGTCCTGTCAGTCTGAACCAAATGCTCATATGCTTGATAGACTTCCTCTCTCATTGGAAGCACTAATTTACTAACATCATCTCTTATCAGTAACTTCTGCCAATCATAATAAAGAACCCTTGGTGCTTGTGATTCCCTTCTTAATGGTAATGGATAGTCAAGCTCTAATTTTTCATACTCCCTGGCTTGTGGCCCTATGATAATCTCATTTTGGATCCATGACATTAAAGCTTTGATATGGATATCTCCAATACAATAAAGGGTTCCACTCCCTATCTAAGGGTACAACATAATTATGTAAGTATAATTCACATAGCAAATTCTTTGCAGCAGGTGGAGAGGTTTGGTAAGCATAAAATAATTCTTCAGGTGTTTCTGAAGAGGGATTAAGATCCCTAACAATGCGGTTTAGTTTGAAGTTCAGATACCGCTCTTTCAAATGTACTACATAAACTCTTGGAGGTGCCCTACACTGCATCAACTCAAGAACCATACCATAAATTATTTCTACCTTAGCCTCTAATTCCTCAATTCTGTTATCTCTCTTTTCAATCTCTTTTTGTTGTTTATCAATAATCCCCTGCAACCTATCCTTCTCTATTTCCCATTGTCTATAAAATGTTAAAGCAATAGATAAACTACTTAGGGATGAAGGAGGTCTAATAGGTACTACCTTAGATCGCGGGATTTATTCAATAAATTCCTCAATCTGAGCTGGCATATCTCCAATATTTTCCTCAGGCTGCTGTAGAATATTGCAGTGCCACAGAAGCAAGATTTGCTAGTTTATCTTCAGCAACATTTTCTTAAATTTCATCCTCTGCAGGGCTTCCTTCTTCTGAAGTTTCTACTGCAATAACCTCTACTGGATTACCCTCAAGATGAGTCTTCTGTGTCCTCCTACGTGTTATTCTTACATAAACTTTTGGAATGGCTGCAGGATTTTTTATTTTTGTCCTATGCCTCTTAGCCGGAGGAGGAATCTGAGTTACCTGTGACTAGGTAATAAGTTCTTCATCTATTTCACCCTTTTCTAATTGTTTTCCCTTCCTTTGCAAAACTGGCGAATCTCTTTGAAGAGAAGTAGAGGGTTGTTCTTCAATTGATTCCTCTTCAATATTTTCTTCCATAATAATCATGGCTCCTTCAGCAACAAGCAAATCTTCATCTTCAACCGATAGGTTATCTACAACATTCTCTTCTTCAACCGGCGGGTTATCTGCAACATTCTCTTCTTCAACCGATGGGTTATTTGCAACATTCTCTTCTTCAATTGGCAGGTTATCTGCAACACGGGCATCATCAACCCTAAATTGATGTATATCCTCAAATACACCCCATTCCATTTGTGAAACATCTCTCAGGGACCGTTGTACAAGTAGCTTAACCAATCCATGATGGCTAACAAAGCGATTTCCATTTTTTCGCGTCTCCTTAGCACTTGTAGAAATGAGATGGTATAAGAAATTAGGAACATTAACTCGCTGGCCATGTCGCAGATGACTAAGTAACTTAAAATGAGGTGAATGTAGATTTGAATAACGCCCTTCACATGTAATATATTTCATAACATACAAAGCTACTTGAGGCCAATGTGTTGGTAGAGAAACCCTTCTAGTTCCTTGTCTATCCACCATTAAGGGTTCATCAGTTGGAATTATGAATTCTGACCTGGCACTCCTTGCATCTTTTGATTCCGGAAAGAGTTCTCTTTCCTGCAACAACCCCATTACTTCTGCTATTCATTGCTCTGTAGCAATAACCCTCAAACCTTTAACTGTAGCTTCTCCTTCATTAAAGGAATGCATAAATTTTGCAGCAATTTCTTTGTTGTAATCCCTGATTTTGAAGAAGTAATCCAACTAGCCATGGTTTCTGAAATAATGCTCACAAAGACCATCCTGTAGCAACCCTTCATGAACCGTTGGCTCAAGGCGAATTAGATCACCACCCATCTTTTACTCTGATATTTTTCTCTCTGTAGCTGAACCAAAATATTTGACAGTCTTGCTAATTGAAGTTTCCTTACATATCTTAATTCTGGTGGCAGAGTTTATTATTTACTAGCGTGAAGTAATAGAATAATAAGTAATGATGGGGAGAAAATCAATTCGGAGTACCAAAAAGGACTGATAATTAATCACATTGGAAAACGAACCATAAAGTACCCCCCCAACTTAACCTAGCACGTGTCCGCACAAGCTGACAAGACTTCAGGTAGTGGAGCAGATTTAAACAAGATATAATCATAATGAACTAATAAATGCATAATTAAAATAAAATACAATATACACGTACCTACAATTGCACGACAATGAAGGTGAAATGAAATGAAATGACAGGTAAGAACATGGGATGGAATGTCGTAGATGGGATTTTATGTACAGAGAAGAATATTCCCATATAAAATGGAAATATTTTATTATGAAACGACAATTATGTTCACTATAGAGACTATAGGAACATTACCTTTATTACCTTTCTCAATTACAACAGGAAGCTCATGAGTTGCTGCCGAGTCATTGTCAGTTGCTATAGGAACCTTGCTAGTTGCTGCAACAACCTCTGTGTCATTTTGTGGAGCAAACTGTTGCATGAACTCTTCTCTAGTAGCTGGCTTATGATATAGACATAGTGAGTGTCCACTTACTAAGAGTTTAAATCGAATAGGATCAATTTTGGACAAATGGACTGCTCCATTCTGGAAAACTTCTTCTATCTCATAAGGACCCAACCACTTAGTTTGAAGCTTTCCCATAACATCTTTATATCTGGAATCATACAGTAGTGCCCAATCACCAACTTTGAATTTCTTTTTCTTGATATATTTATCATGCCATTTTGCTCTTTGATTTTGAATCAATTCTGTCTGTTGAACAACTATCTTTCTCCATTCATCTAGAGCATTTAATTGCTAAATGCAGTCTTTCTGTGCTTCAGACAATGTCATATTTAGTTGCAAAGCTATCCTCAAAGTTTTATGCTCAAATTCAATAGGCATCATTGCTGTTTTGCCATAAACCATCTCAAAAGGTGTGAAACCAATTGGTGTTTTCCAAGTTGTTCTATATGCCCAAATTGCTTTTGAAAGTCGGTGAGACCAATCTTTCCTGTGAATAGACACTGTTTTTGTAAGAATAGCCTCAAGCTCTCTATTTGTAACTTCTACCTATCCATTAGACTGTGGATGATATGGAGTAGATTTCCTGTGCCTTATATTGTATTCATTGACCAAAGCCTTTATCAGTATTGAAGTAAATTGAGGTCCCTGATCTGAGACAATTTCCCTTGGTACTCCATATCTTGTAAATATCTCCTCATAAAGAAACTCAGCCACCTCATTATCTCTTGCATGTGTCATGGCTCGAGCTTCTACCCATTTTGTTACATAGTCTGTACATACCAAGATATAAGATTTGCCATTAGAAGGTGGATCAATTGGTCCAACAAAATCTAATCCCCACTTCTCAAATGGTGCAACTAATATTTGAGGATATAGTGGCATCTCATTAGATTTTGTAGGTTTTCCCATTCGTTGACATCTGTCACATTTCTGTGTGTACTGAGCTGCATCCTTGTGTAATGTGGGCCAATAGTATCATGTATTGAGTATTTTCAGTGCTGTTCTTTTGGCAGCAAAATGACCTCCACATGGCTCGTCATGACATGCATGGAGGATGTCATATGTTTCATCTTCTCTGACACATCTTCGCATGACTTGGTCAGGTCTAGTATAAAATAGACAATCAACATCCATGAAAAGTTAAAACTTTTTTCAACTAGCAATCTTCTTTCCTTAGGAGAGAAATAAATTGGCATCTTAGCTGCAACTAAATAGTTGGCAATATCAGCATACCAAGGAGTGTGAGCTTGAATGAGAAACAAATGTTCATCTGGAAAAGTGTCATCTATTATTGTGGAATCTTCTTGCAATTGAAGGTGTGAAAGATAATCTACAACCACATTAGACTTCCCTAGTTTATCAACAACTGTGAGATCAAATTCCTGCATCAACAATAACCAACGAGCTAATCTACCAGTGATTGATGGCTTATTCATGAGGTATCTAATTGTAGTATGATTTGTATGCACAAATATGGGATACCCTGTGATATAGTGTCTAAATTTGTTAAGTGCATATATAACAACTAGCATTTCCTTTTCAATAACTGTGTAATTCAATTCAGGTCCCTGCAAATTCTTGCCAATATAATATATTGCATTTTCCAATTTGTCAATTCTTTGTCCTAGCACCCCTCCTATTGCATAATCAGATGCATCTGTATGGATTTGGAATGGTAGAGACCAATTTGGCCCTTTAAGAACTAGTTCTTGAGTCAAAGCATGCTTAAGCTTTAAGAAAGGTTCATTGCATGTTGGGGTACATTTAATTTCTGCATTTTTAGTAAGCAGTGAATATAAGGGACTTGCAACTTTACTGAAATCTTTGATAAACCTTCTGTAGTATCCAAGATGACCAAGAAAACTTCTCACATCTTTTTGCTTCACAGGGTCATTAATATGTTGAATGACCTCAATCTTTGCTGGATCCACCTGAATGCCTTGTACAGATATATGATGACCAAGGACTATTCCTTCTTCCATCATGATGAAACACTTCTCACTGTTTAAAGACAAATTGTAGTCTTCACATCACTACAAAACTTTCGTCAGATTACCCAATGCTTGATCAAATTCAGAACCATAAGTTGTAAAGTCATCCATGTAAATTTCCATAATATCTTGAGAAATATCAGAAAAAATACTGATCATTGCTTTTTGAAAAGTGGCTGGAGCATTACACAACCCAAAAGGAAGAACAAAATAAGCATACGTGCCCCATGGGAAAGTAAATGTTGTCTTCTCTTGATCCTTGGGGGCTATCTGTATCTGATTATAGCCACTAAATCCATCAAGGAATGAAAAATATCTCTTACCAGCTAGAGAATCCAATACCTGATCCACACATGGCAATGGAAAATGATATTTTCTTGTTGCTAAGTTCAAAGCTCTATAATCAACACATACCCTCCATTTGTCTTCTTTTTTAGGTACTATCACCAGAGGTGATACCCATTGACTGTCAGAGATAGGATAGATAAACCCAACTTTCAACAATTTTTGTAATTCTTCTTTAACTATCTCCTTCAAGGCAGGATTGACTCTTCTTTGAGGTTGTCTGAGTGGGAAACATCCTTTATATAAATACGGTGAGTACCAACTGCTGGATCAATCCCATTCATATCCTTGTAATCCCATGCAAAAGCATTTTTATGAAATTTCAACAAGCCCACAAGGCCCTCTTTTTGAGTATCTGATAGATCTCTATTGATATTCAAGTATTTATTCAATTCCACCTCTATCTTAATAGTAAGATCAATCTGGTTTATATCAAAAAAATGAGAAAAAGATAATTCCTGCGGCAACAGAGTATGCAAGATATCAGTGGCTGCAAGAGGGTCCAAACCTACAATATTCGGAATCAATTCCTGCAATTTTTGCTCTTCTATAAATTCATTTATAAGTATTTTATAAAGAATTGATTCCTCATCATATAACTGCATGAGTGGTCCGTGATTAATCATCATAAGGTGATTAATAGAGTCAATTTCTTCAAATTCTTCTCCCAAGATAGGCCAAACGACTTGTTGATGTTCAAGCTGGGGTTGTGCTGGAGAATACAAGGCTAGTGTTTTTGTAGAACTCCCATATGAAATAGTCATATCCCCTGATCTACACCCAATATATGCATCAACTGTTGCAAGCGAAGGTCTACCCAAAATGATCGGATATCCTCCCAATGTTGCTTTTGGAGATAAAATCATAAAGTCTGCAGAATATTCCCAGAAATCTAGAATAACTACTACATTCTCTATGATACCGTCAGGTCTCACGGTAGAGCCATCAACAAGTTGTAGAACTGTGGGTGTAGCCCTTAAACTATTGATCTCCAGATGTTTCATTATTTCCCTTGTCATGACATTAATGGATGCCCCTAGATCAATCAAAATATTTTTTATTTGACTGCCATTAATGAGTATACTCACAATAGGACTACCTGGATCAGAATACTTTGGAATGACAATTTTACCCAACATAATATCAGCTAATTGACCCATAACATGCACTGTTTGTGGATCCTTTTTCTTCCTGCTAGGTTTCTTTAGACATGCTTCTCTCAATGCCTTACCATATATGGGAACATCCTTTATTGCTTGCAACAATGGAATTTTAACATAAATGTGCTTCAGTTGATCAATAATATCAAAGTTTTGCTGTTGTTCAGTGGGAACTTCTTTTTCTTGCAATCAATGGGGAAATGGTGGCAATATTTGATTATGGTGTATTGTATCTGTTGGATTAGAGATTTCTTGCTCCTCCTATACCTCAGTGATAACTGGATGAGAGGGATTAGGCAAAGTTGTTCCAGATCGGAGGTGAATACCATCTAGTGATAAAGAATAGGCTGGGTACTGATTAACATCAACTGAATAAGCTTGTTGTTGTTGCTGAGATTTGATATTTGGATTTGGCAACGGTTGAGTAGGCAACTGTGTTGGTTTAGGCGGTGCAATCGTAGCTGCAGGAGGAGGCATTAAAGCAGGAGGTTGTGGCTGCTGAATAGGCGACTGATAACTAGAAGATTGGGCTGGCCATGATTTGTTTCCCCTCCATTGAGAAGCAGGTTGCCAATTCCCTTGAAATTGGTTTCCTTGACCCTGAGGTGGATACCAGTTCCCCCGTGGCTGCTGCCACTGTGGTATTTGATTAGCAAATTGTTGCCCTTGGCCTTGTGAACCATACCAATGTGGATAGTTACCAAAATTTTGAGAATACTGTGGTTGCCATTGGTTATTTGGTGCATAAGAATTACCACTATAACCAAAAAAAGAAAGTGGATTGGGTGGCATACCTTGTCTTTAAAAATTTGGTCTTCTTTGAGCAACATAGAAGACTTGCTCGTCCTCACCTTGAATTGGTTTGAAGTCAGGCACCTCCACATTTGCAACCATCTTACATCTGCAATCTTTCTTCCACTGTTTACAATGCAGACATAATTTTGCAAGGAATGCATCGGCTTCCTCATGCTTCTTCTTAGCTATCAGTGTATCCAACTGGGTAGCCATATTGTTTATAATGTCCTCCTTAAAGACCTTTAACAGATGACTAAGTTCCAATCTAGAAACTCCAGTTCCAGATGCTGATAATGGTGCCCCTGGCTTAAATCTCCTATTCTTCTTAGAAGTAGATCTGGAATACTTCTTGTAAATTTGTCCTATTTCAGCCCAAGTGGATTGTGTAATGTCACCTCCTCCCATAAGATCTAAGGAATCAGTGCATTCATCACTGATACCCCTTAAAAATATCAATTTGAGGGAATCTTAATTGAGAGTGCTATGCTTGGACTTTTTGACACTAAACAGAAACCTTTCCAAATAATCTTCAAGACTCTCATCTTTAGTTTGTGTCATTCTAAAGATATCATCCCCATGACGATCAATACCTCTACAATAATCTTTGTATTTTGCAAGAAACAATCGTTTCATCTCATCCAATGTGTTGATTGTGCTACTACCCAAGCTCATAAACCATCTTAAGGATGACTCCTTCAAAGTGGCAGGAAATTTTTTGAGTCTATGGGTATCTGTAGTATAGTCAAAACTCCTACAGAGAACTTCAAACTCAAACAAAAATGTATCCGGATCCTCTGTCACCAATCCATAAAATTTAGGGAGTGAAGATGTTGGAATGTTCTTGAG